>NW_015150886.1:245986-295610 GCF_000732505.1 Cyprinodon variegatus
GATGGGTGAAATGGTGGGGGTGGGGGGCAGATGGCGAGAGGGAAACTGGGGATGCATTAAGTATGCATGGAAGTCGAAAAAAAAAAATAAGTTTACAGATAATTGGCGTGGTTACTGAGGGGCTAAAACAACACTGCTTACCTTAGTTAACATTCTGCCGGCTAAACATGGCTTTTAAAAGGCATACACGCATTATATCACTCTTCTACTGTTTACAAGACAAATAAAAGCTTTTCAGTACAAAATTAAGAGGACCCCGAATATAACCATGATAATTAGTTGAAACACAAATGTCAAATCCTTTTCAGGGAGTTAACATTAGCATACAGATAATAGATATTTATTTATTTTTATTTCTAAATTTTACATCTTTTTTTCTGATGTAATGGGAGAAAAAAAAAGCAAAAGCCTAACTGTTTTGCTCTCCTACAACGCCAAGGGGTAATTACAATATTTTCCCAGAGTGAGAGGAATAAAAGAAACCCTCCCCTTCTTTGATAATGTTGCAGAAACATATTTACAGAGCACCACTGCTTGTGATTTATTAATATTAGAAGACAGCTTTTGTGTGCAGTGTTTTCGAGTGATTAGCACAGCCAGCTACAGTGAGCAAACTCGTAAGTGGATTAAATTATCAAAGTGGAATAAATCTAATGGTATAAATGTTTATTGGAAGTGAAGGACTTCATATTCCCGGTGCCGTCAGATTAGAGAGCAGATGGTCACCCTTATGCCAGCGTTGCAGTGAGAACGCTCGTGTCAGAGGCCGTACCTTTACCAATAACATGAACATATTTCTGGACAACACACAATTGCATTGGATACAGTGGATTTATCTAATTAATCCAATCATCTCTTTTGAATAGGGATTTCCATGCCCATTGGTCTTCTCCTTTCTGACTGAGATTGGCGTCTTTGTGCCAGGCATCCAGGCTGCCAGCCTAAGAGGCTGGTCTCCTTCTCAAGGAGACTGTTATGACCATGTGTAGCTCTTGCCAACCTCTGGCTGCGGCGAGGAGATAGGCAGTGTAGAGGGGCGAAAAAAAAGAAAAGAAAAAAAGAAATACTGGGACAGAAATATAAACACATCTAAACAACAATGCACACATATATTCTCATAAATGCAGTTGTAAACTTGATGTATACACAGATATAAATATTACACACAAGCACAGATCACTGGTAAACAGGGCTGCCACTCTGCGATCCACTTAATCTGTGATCAGATAAACTACAATAAAGGCAAGTCTGGCAATAGAGGGCACGGACTATTATGAATGATCTTTATGTCACTCAAGCATAGGCGCACACAAACAGCAATGCAAACACGCATACACACACACAAAGGAGGCCCCCTCACACTCTTATTTGACTTTGTGTGTGCTTCGCTGGGTTTATTATGACAGGCTGAGCGGCGGGGAGGGAATTAAACTGTTAAGCAGACATCAGAGGCTGTCTAATGTTTAATGCAGGAGCCGGGGCATGTGCTGACTGATAATGAATACAAACAGGCCAACGTCTTATTTGTTGTGCTTTTCATTGGGAATGACTCGGGTGCTTGACATCCACAGCTAATGTACTGTACGGGGCTATTGTTCTAAGCATCCACTCTTGCTTCCTTCCATATCTCTCTCTGTTTCTTTCTGTGTCTTATTTTCCTTTTTTCATTTCACATGTCTTCCTTTATTGTGCTGATTCTTCAAAGCTGGTCTGTCACTGCCGTCACCCAGGAAGCCCATCTCGGCCACGAAGTGACAGGATAATGTTGTAATTCTCATGGAATCACAATCTCCATCATGATAATGTGTTGATGGGATGTGGTAATAGTTGTTAAAAGGTCACCCAGTGTGCCGTAATTGGCTCTTTCATACTCCACTACGTTTACTACGACAGAAGGCATGACCTCGCTGGCAGAGATGGTAAATATGCCATCTTGAGAGTGTAATTATACCAGCCAAGCCTTCTTGGATCCCTTTCCCCCGCCTCCTTTGCCCTCTCGTGCTACTCGCTTATCTTACAATCCCACTTTAGATGTCCAAATGTAAGTGTAAGTTGGCATGTTGAATGAAACAAAGCCGCAGCACCATACTGTACCAATGCCACGATTGGCAGTTGTACAGTATTGTTAGCAATTGTTAAATGAAGACCTGCTTTTAAATGGCATCCATGAAAAAAAAAATAAAGGTTTCAAAAAAGACAAAAAAGGTTTCAACAACCTTATTTAAATTTAAATGGTAAAAAGGCTTTTCCACAAAAATACAATTTTATTTATAATATATATATATATATATGGGTGTGTGTGTGAGGTGTGTCTCAGTGTGTACAAACAGCATTGTAACATTTGTATTGCATTGTGACAGCACAGGGAATAAATAATAAATAACAATCCTACATAATTATTTTTTCAAAGACAACAGCCTCGACTCTGCCTTTAATTAGTTCAAACATACAATTAAGAGCGGGGAAAAAATGATTTATGTTTTTTGGGAGTTAGGTGTTAAGTAGAATCAATACTTTAATTAATACAGTGATACAAAGGGACTCTAAGTAAAAAAACATGATTACTAGTAAACATGTACACAAAACCTGAGCAGTCTTCCAGGTAAATTGCCTGTTTTGGTATCTGAGTTTTCTTTCTAATAATGCTCTTTCAAATTGTTTCAATTAATTTGAAAAGGTCTTAACTCAGACATTTTTTCTGTATCGCTTTATTACTTTGTTTTTGTAACAAAAGTATTTCCTAATTAAAATGAGTAATTAAGTTTAGCTTCTGCTGCGTAGTTGTTAATCAGTAATTCAGACGGTTATGAGTTTATTTTCTTCTGAAAGGATTGTATTTTGTTAATCAGGGATAGAAACAGGTGATTCCACAAATGAGAATTATTATATTAGAATAACTTTTTTTTTTTTTTTTTTACACATTAAACAATTGTGTGATTTTCTTTCCTAAAAGTCTTTACGGCCCACACCTGTGAGAAATATGTACATATAAAATAGATAAACTGCCACTATGTTATAATATCTCACTTTTTTTTATATTTTAGCCATTAAGATAAAACACATTTATTGCTTGTGATTTATTTAAAAATGTCATTTTTTTCAGTTTGATTGATTTTTTTCATGTTTTTCAATTCTTCTGGGAATTTTTGGTTGTTGGTGTTATGATGAGCAAACAAATCACCTAAAGAAGAATACTACATATCTTAAACAAATTTTGCAGATACACCAAAAACCTAATATTCTACTTTGTGTGTAATATTACTTGAGCTTAGTGTAATAGGGATACAGATCCATAGCACCTCCCTGTGGCACTGGCCATTTTGTTCTGTTCTCTATGAACTGACTACACTTCCAATATCTTATCTTACATCTGTTCTACTTATAGTCTCTTCTTATGTACCTCTTGAGGATTTCCTTGCCATCTTAAGATTACCCTGGTAAATTACATCATCATAAAACATTAAAAAAGAGCGCTTCTTTGTGAAAACTTATCATCCGCTCTGACAATATGCTTCATTCAGTTTAGGCGGGTATTGAAAACCGCTGCCATCATTGTAACATTGTTATGGTAACTGCTCGAGTGAAGTCACCAAATCTTATTGTAAAATCTCCTACAATATCATAATAACACTTGGAAGCGGGGGCAGCAGAGTTTGACAATAATATATCTGTGGAAATCTTTCTCCCTCCTCTCTCCAGATCCTCAGTGAGAGGCACATCAGAGGAGACATTTGCGCTTTATGAAGTGCATTCATTTGGCCATTTGCCATGTTTCCTCACCAGAGGACTGCTATGATGAATGAGAGAAGAGAAGAAGCAGATTTTCTCTCCCACCTCTCGGCTTTCCCCTGTGATTACTAATACAGAGCCCTGCAACCTCCCACACTATATGAAAACTGTAGGCTTGCTCTCATATCCAGGGTAATCCTCAATTTCCCAGAATCATTAAACTGAGACTAGCATCTCTGATGGCTGCGGATACTTGACGTATTATGATTATTATCATATGAACACCTTGTTTTTTCTTTGGTTGTTTTTTTTTATAACCTTGGAAAGTGGGTAAGTTGCCTAAAAAAACTGATATGGAACACTGATGTAATAGATTTTCTGGTTTGTTGAATTTGAAAATGAGAACTCCTGTTTTATGTGGATAAGATAAATCACAGGAATTCTGCCCTTAGCTGTTGTCATGATGGACAAAACAAGCATCAAGAGGGAATGGGATGTCTAGGAAAGGGAGGTTTAGATTCAACTTTGAAATACCCTCACCATGTTGTAGCACAGGAACAGATTATTTTATTGCTTTTAAACAAGGCAGGTTTTGCTGTGTACTTCACTGGTTCATCCCTGCAACCACCTGAAATATACGCCGGTGTCCAATGTCAAAACTGTCTGAAGCAGGAGACTCCCCAGCAGACTCCCCTTGTGCTTGTGGTATGGAAACACTAAAATGTCCAAATGCATCATTTAATGTTCACATAAACCAATGTTCCTGATTATGAATGCTACCCTTAGGTGAAATAAATAAAATTTATAAAGTTGAAATGCTGAATTCATAGAAAAAATGTAAACTACTACTGTTTTTTGGGGCGGGGGGGTCATTTGCTGCAGAGGGCGGACAAGGGAAATTTATGTGGAAGAAAAAAAATGTATGTTCAGCGGATCGTCTCCAAACCAAATGTATAATCCGCTGGTTTGCCCTCCCCTTCATAGCCTCAATCAGTTGTTCACAGTGTGTAATTCGCTGACATCTTCACCATGCAGAGACTTAAGAGAAGGCGCTCTCCCACTACCTCTGAGGGGAGGCATATACGAAGCTAGAACTGCAGCTAACCTGGCACCCCTTCAAACATCCTGCACGGTTTACTCATGGATAGGGTTGTTTACCAAAGGTAACAGAAAATGCTGGATACAAAACTAGAATAGCATTTTTGTACTATCCGCTTGGACAGCAATGTACATAGCTAAAGGTTTTTCAGCACTTAAGGCACTGTCTCCTGCAAGTTAATGACTAAAAATGTCCCAGAGCAATCCAAAACTGGAAGTGAGTGAGAAATGCATCACGGCCCAGAGGGTTATATTAGGAGATCTCCGTGTGGTCTTCAACATGAGTCCTTGTGACAATTTTGGTGGATGGGTCAGATGAAAGACAACAGAAGGAAAATAGGATCAAAAGCCATGTGCTTTCCTGTATCCCTACTTGTTCTAAGGGCCATACATAGTGCATTGGATTCATATCAAGGTCTTTGTACAGGGAAGAGAGTGGCCTTATTATTCTTTACTTCAATAACAAACTCACATCTCCCCCGCCATCAAAGGCACAGATCTCCACAAGTGAAGATACACATCATATATGAGTCATTCATCTTCCTTGAAATTTAAATAACTCCTTTGAACAATGTCTTTGGAAATATGTGGGCCACATAAGTACAGTGCCTTGCAAAAGTATTCATACCCCTCGAACTTTTTCACGTTTTTGGCAGGTCAACCAAAGTTCCATATGTTTGATAGAGTCCACCTATGTGAGATTGCATATAATAAATCTGTTAAATCTAGACTTCTGGGATTTTGTGGATTTTTGTTGTTTTTTTTAGTTGAGTCATCCCAAGCTTTTAACCATCGTATGAAGCATGGGTTAACCCTGTCATTAAAATGTTAGTTACAGACAATGGTAACATGATGGGAAACCTACTGTAAATTGACAGGCAGGGTTAAGTGGTCATGGATTGGAGGAAAAAAAAACAAGGTGTCCATGGTGTCTCTGGATTACCTGCAGCAATCCAAAGCTTAAGTGGTTAACAGGACAACTATTAGTTGTGCCACCTGAAAGGTATTTAATATAGGAAAAATATGCTAAGCCAAACAATTTCTGGCCAATAGAAAGTGCCGGAACACTTAAAAGTGTACATCAGCATTACAACAGTATGTTATCCCTATGTGAGACTTCTGACACCAAATGTGAGGGATTCTGCACAAACTAGCCAGAAAACCACTGAATTGTTTTTTTTTTTTTTTAAGTCCTAATTTATCCCAAAAAAAAATTCAAAAAATGATAAACTGGGCCCAAAAACAGAGGTCAACAAAACAGAATTCAACCCAGGCTTTAACATAAAGAACTCAAGCACAAACTGACCTAACAAACAGGACATGAGGGAAACTTAAATAGTGGCTGATCGGACCACTGTTGACACACAAGGTGGATAACTGACTAACAAGCCTAATAAACAAATAAACTTAATTAAACAGATAAATACTGGCCAGACACTAAATACACAAAAATGTCAAATTTAACTAATTAACAAAATTACCCAAACAAAGAATATTTAAACAAATGATAAACAAATATCCCTTCCCATTACAAATGGTTTGACCCACTGATTAGCCGGCAACAGCCAATTGAGGAAAGCTGGAGCTCATTGCAGCCCTCCACCAGCAGATCCCAAGGAAACTGGCAACTCAAAGAAAAAAGACATTAATCAATTGCATCTTGACAAAAAAAAAAAACAACCTCAAATAACCTCAACGACAAATAAAGTTAACTAAATGTGTGCACTGCAAAAAGCTAACTTAAAGTCAGGCAAATGAAAATATATGAAATGTACAACTCGTTTTGAAAATGAAATATACTATATACTATAATACATGGCAGTGGTAACACCATTACACTTAGACTTAGAAAAACGTTATTGTAATTTTGTGTAGTGTTTACAAAGCGAAATTTCGATGCATACACCTTTCAACAGTGAAGGAGCAGCTTAGTAGTGAAATGAACATTACCATTTATTAAGTGCAGTAGTGGTTAACTGACTTTTAACAGTTAAAAGTCATGTTGCAAAAGACATTGATATGGAAAGGTTCAGTGCCGTGCAAAATAAATAAATATGGTGCAAAATGCACTAGAACATTGAGTTTTGTACCGTCTAAAGGGATCAGCCATGTTGGTAATGCAAATATGATGTTTTCAAGTGTGATGGAAGATCTTGATTTGAGTCTTGAGTAGAGTTTCAACAGTTCAACATCCTGATGGCAGAGGGGAAAAAGCTGTGCAGAATCTGCTGGTCCTGAATCGAATGCTGCGAAGCCTCTTCCCAGAGGGCAGCAGGGAGAACAGTCCATGGTGGGGGTGAGAGGGATCGCTGATGATGTTACGGGCTGGGGACACACACTGCTGGAATTAAATGTTTTTTAATGGAGGCAAGAGGGGCCTCGATGATCTTCTCTGCTGTCCTCACCCCACCATGGTGAGGGTTTTGTTTTTCTTCATAAGGGACAGGGAAACTGGGCACGTTGTTTGAGAAAATAAACTAAACTGGATACAGGACAATACAGGACCAATGTTCCAATTTGACCCTAATCAACACCAGACTTAAATGTATTTCAAAATCAGTAGTATGACCAGAAAATATATGTTTCAGATATGCCTTATCCAATATGATTAAACTTCAGCTATTGCCAAATAAAATGGAGTTTCTAGATGTGTAAAACCAGCAAAGAAATATTTTACTAGATTTGCAGTTTTAATTAAAGTCTAGACCAACTTTATTAAATCCGAAAGAGAATTGAATTTCCGCATAACGTGGTTTTACAAAGCATTGACTCAAAAAGGCAACTTACAAATACAGTATATAGCATATTTTTAATACCTAGATTGGGTACCAATTTCCTCCCACACTGAAGCACCGCCTTGTTTTAGTTTATCACATAAAATCCCAATAAAAACATTGAAATTTATGGTTGTAAGATGATGGAATGTGAAAAGTTGAAGTAATATAAACACCATTGCAACACACTGTACAGTAACTACAGGTGCTGTAATTTACAACATTCATACAAGACACTTTAGCTGAATTCTCCCCCCCACCCACTCACCCTCCCAACTTCACATTACATAGCATAAGAAATGTGGCTCACTTTTCTCACTCTGCAAAACTACAGCACATAACTTTTCATACCTTTCAATCAAGTCCTATTCGCATCCCAGTAACAACATTCCCTCCCTCGCCCAGAGTGACAATAACTAAGTTGTCCACATCCATTCCACACAGTTATCTGCCCGTAGCCTATAAAACAGAAATAACGTGGAGGTTTACTCACAGTGAGGGGTTACTCTCAGACCGGACCTGGGCAGCCATTTGAAGTGACAGGACCGCCCATCATGCGCCTCTAACGGGGTCAGGGGGCCTTATGGGGACTTGATCCAGAGCGAGGCCAAGGGGACTGGGCCTTTAGAGAGGATGGATGGAGTGGTGGTGAGAAGGAAGGACAGGCTGATTACATCATTTTTCAGACCCACCAAAAGGCCCAGTAAGGACCTCTGGGCAGCTGGATTGACAGTTGGCCTCTCTGCTAATACATTTTGGAGGTATTTGTCAAAATGAAGAAATTGTTCCAGCTGACCTATCTCGCTCAGCTGTGAGTGACTCAGTTGGTGAGACTTGGCGAATAAATGAGAACCCAAGTCATAACAAGCATTCATCTCTATGAAAAGCCCCTACTTCAAAAAAAAAAAAAAAAAGAGAAATAAAACCTCACGAGTGTGAGGAAATAACGTTAGGGCAAACAAGTCTGGGTTGGAGTTAATCACCCCTTCTGTATGAAACATATACTGTAGTTGGCTTCTGCTTCTGTTGGAGGGGAGGTGTTTTGTTTTTCTGCATTTCCTGAATATCTACAAATATTCCCTCAAGGCACACTGCAGTGCGATGTTGCGCCACCTGTTTTCAAGGCGCAGGCATTCCCCGGGGCCCCTCGACAAATCATCTTCCTTGTTTCTCCTGCGGGGAAAGAGACACAGTCACTTCTGGGCTTTGGGTGTCATATCATAGCTAAAAGATGCTAGAGCAAATTCGACATTTCCTTCCATCCCAACAGGTAAGGTGAGAATCAACAAAGCAAGAAATTGTGAAATTAGAAAGCCAGGAGTTATGCTTTTAAAAAGCAAAAATCTGCCAGAATAAAAGTGGTAACCAGAATCTCAGTAAAGAATATGATCTAAAATTTTATTTGGTCCTAGATTTTAACCATTTCTCTAATATACAACTAATTAAATCTTGGACAAATATACAATTTTTTTTTTTTTTTTATTGCAGAAGCTTTATGTTATGATTGTGCTATAATAAAGATAATCTGACAGCATTTATATAGAGGGTAAGCCACAAAAGGCTTTCACCAATAATAAAGGCTATTCACAGAGTGCAAAGTCCTTAGATATTAATAAAAAGTTAAGTTGTGAAAACCAAATTCAAAAGTTTAGGTGAGTTTCAAAAGGTGAAACAACTTTGATGGCAATAATCTCAGAGTCTTGAGTATAATTCAAGAGTGTGTGGAGCAATGTCATCTGCTGGAGTAGGTCTACTGAATTTTATCAAGTTAGGTGTTAAGGCAGATATCTACACGGAAATCTCTTATGCTTTATGGAGATGATGTCATTTTACCGTTGGACCAGCAACCCTGTCAAAAACCGCAAAGCAGGATTATCACTGCCAGCTTTAATGACCATGACAACGCTGTGTTGGATTAGCCAGAAAACTGACCCAGCAAAAAAAAAAAAAAGAGAGTGGACCAAAACTGCAGACAAATTGAAAGCGTCTATTAAAGCAACCTTGGATCCATTTACATCACAGCTGAACTGCAGACTTATCGCCTCATGGTTCAAATTTATGCAAAACGGACCAAGTGTTGGGTGCAAACAAAGACACACTTTCAGTAGGCTGACCCTGTGGTATTGAATATAAAATCTTTAGTAAGGTCAAGGCCAAGTTTCTGCATTTTGTGATTTAATTAGATGAAAGATGTGGTCATCAATACAAACATAATTAAACTATAGAAGTAATAAAACCTTAAAAAAATTTGTTTATGGAGTTACATTGCAATTAGATTTTATTATTTAGGATGAAATGAGTTAGGTTTCTATATGAATGCTCTTTAATTTTGCTTCGCCATAGCAACACTAAAGTCTCATCCAACCAGATCTAGTATCTTTATTTGAAACTTAATGTCTGACCTGGATTCAGATTACTGTTTTCAATCACCATCTTCCTTCAAGGTTATTGGCCAAAATCCAAAGGTTGCTCTGGGATCCCACTTTATCAGAGGCAGAGCAACATGCAGAGTTAATAATTTGGTCTGTGTTTTACAGCTGTTACACAATGGACACTGTGTAAACCTCTTACGGCACCAGGGCCACAGAGCTTCCCATTTTTGGAACCGCAATCCGTCTCTGTAAGTCACTCAATGACAAACAAATGAAAAAAGTATGTCATGGCAAAGAAAAGAACAAGACAAGAGTAATTGGTGGGAGCTTAATTTGTAATGCTAACAGTGTGTTACATTATGTTCTTTTGATGAGGTAGTCGAAAGGCAGTGCCTGTGATGAAATTTTCCCTTAATAGCCCTGGTGTGAAACTTCCTATAGATTTCCATTAGTCTCCCAATGTAGTGTGAGAAAGTAGTTACAGAGGCAGCGAGGAGGTGCTGCCATACTGAACATCTGCTTTCCCCATTGCAAGCTGAGCCAAGAACACATTAAGAGCTACAGGTAAGCAGCACCCCAGCACTCCTCGGCAAGGCTGGGATCGTTGTAAGCTTCTACATTCAATATAGATTAGGCTAACATTATAATGCCGCTGTTCACCCAGAGAGCAAACATTGTTAAAAATTTAAAAAAGTGAGTTTTTTTCCTGATAAAAAAAAGAAGAAAAAAGGGAGTGTGGTTATTTACTGCTCAGCGTGGCATAGTTCTTATGATGGAACTGACATCTGTCAACAATGCCTTTATTTTTTGGAAAAATGAATATATTTACAGTGTGATTCAGAACTCCCTCTAGACAGTTCTACTCCCCCCTTTATGCACCCCTGTATTTCATTCAAAGCAGAGTCTCACCAAAGGAAACTCTTCTATTATCCAGCCTAACACTGCAGACTGAGGAGAAACACTGGGTAAAACAGAGACTTAATATTTCATATTGGATAGATTATTCCTCTGCACAAAGACGTTTCCTTCTGTTTTTATTTTTTTTCCTCCCTCCCTCACATTGCAACGCCCTCATTAAAAATGGGACACTGCACATTGAAACTTTTTAAAAATTCAAATATTTTCCTTCAATCTTTAAAGAGCTTATATCTAATGAACTAAGATTTAATTTGGCATGGCTTAACATCCATTTGCACTGTTCATAATTAGGAATGCAGGCCTCTGTATTAAAATGAAGGGGCAAAGCCCTCAGTAAGTTCCCAAGTGAAACAAGAATTGGTTCCACTTTAAGTATTAATTGATTGGCTTTGCAGTATCCCTTACAGGAGGAGAGTACACACACACACCCCCTACATTCAACCACTCATACACACACACACGCACACACACACACACACACAATTTACAGAGCACTCATTTCTCATCAATCTGGTGCTGCTTCATTTGCCTGTCTCTCATTCCCCCAGAGGGGGACAACCTATCTGCTAGCAGAGCTTAGCATTTGATCATGAGTGTCAATATCAAACTGCAAAGCAGGATTACACACTGCTGTTGTCAATAGGCGTAATGGTTTTACATGTGTTAAGGTTAACTCAGCCATTTAATGTGCACGGCACCTCCAAGATAATCATTAAAAAAAAAAAGAAAGGACTTAAAAATGTCACAGAAGCCTCAGCAGACCTGGGCCTATGCAATGATCACACGCTATACTCAGAGGGTCTTGTTGCATTTTTCTCTTTTCCAAGATTTGACAGCTTATGACTATGGAGAAGACTATTTCTCCTCTATGAGACTAGTCTTCAAGGTATTTGATTCAAATTTCCTGCAAAGAGATATTGTCTGTGATGTATGATCAGACTGTCTGCAGAGTCACCAGAGATGCTATTATTGATCATAGGCCTGACCTAATATAAATTCTGTTAACTGTTTATTAAGGGGGAGCTTTAGTGCTGCACAAAGAGTGCTCTTTGTTGATCATTTCATTTCACAGTGGACTGTAATTCTGATAACTTTAGACATATAAAACGATTTCTTTTCCTACTTTAGCTTCAAACTGTTGAAAATTTAACCGAATGTCTGCCTGTTCCATTCCAGTTCTTTTTGTGTGTCTTGTGTTGGTGTGTGTGTGTGTGTGCATTCAAGTGTAGCTACAGGAGTCTCTTACATTTATTTCTCACAATGAAAAAAAAAAATAACACTCTTCCACCGTAAACCTTTACCCGTGCAAGTGACAGCTAAAAAATCCCCCACAATGCTGTGAATTAGGAAGCGGTCTATTAAACACATGATCACATGATGTGGGATTAGCGGACTGAAGTCTTCAAAGCTGCTATTACAACTCCTGAGATGTGATACAGGCTCCCCCACTGCTCTCTGCAGGGGCGTGTGGCTCTTCCTCAGAGAATTACCTGACACTGTCGTGTTTGCGCTCTGGGAGACAAGTGCTGTGGCTCAGAGTGGAACAGCCAACATCCGTCAGAAATGCTCACTCCATGCTGCGCTGAGCCAACAAACCCTGCATTTAATCCCATGTGTGAGCTGCCATGATGGCTACATGAGTTGACATCAGAGAAAAAGAGTTAAGGTGCTAAGGCTGGAATGATGGGTGATAAAGTGGATTACAGATTAGGAAATGCCATCATGCCTGAATACAGAGAGGGATTCACTGTTTGGTGATCAACCTTGTGTAATCTGGAGATACTGTCATGTTGTTAACATTAAAGGTGGAGACATTTCAGTGATTATCACAAAGGCTGAATTGTGTGCTTTATGTATGTTAAAGTGCTACAATTAATACATTATTATAAAATTTTTTTTTTTTACTCATCAAAAGCAGATCAGTATATTTTAAGTGGATTTTGTCATAAATATATATCCAGTTAGTATCTTAGTTAGTACGACACTTGGTATTTTTATGTTCTATAAATATTAAATAGATGTGGACTAAACTAAAGCAGGCAGCTAGACAGAAATAGGCCTAGAACAAAATTGACTACTGTCTTAAAAAACATTCCTCTCTAAAACACTAGTTTAACTTCTAAAAATCATTGTGCGTATTTATGTGTGTCAACACAAACTCAGAGCATATACTGTAAATCATGGCTCCTAAATCTGCTGTAAAGGAATTAGCAGTTGATACACCTAAGAGTTGCTGGAAAATGCTAAGTGATGTCACCTAATTTGCATCATCGGCCATGGGTAAATAGTTGTAATAGATACAGTTAGAGAGAGAGAAACAATAACTGGGAGAAAAAAAGAAAAAAAAAATACTCAACATATGAATGACACTACAAACCATTTCATTTTTTGTAACTTTCCAAACCAAAGTTTAATCCCACCCCCTTTATTCATAGTTGGGACTTGTAAAATTAATAAATAGATTTCCTCTGCTCTGACCTCACCAGGGACTGACTGCTGTGTACTGTAAGGGGTGGTCTGTGAGTATACAGAGGCTAAAAACAGCTCTTACAATGATAAGCTAAATTTTCTAATCTGAGTTAGTAATATCAGAGAAAAACTCACTAGATTTTTTACAAGTCTTTTTTTTCTGAGTCACAAGCAGCGTCTGAATACCTGCTAAAAAAATTGATGCTTTCAATAGGTTAGCACAACTAAGGAACTCTAAAGTAACAAACTGGAATTAATAAGGCTGCAGAAAATCAGTAAAGAACTGTTTACTTAAACTTTTATGAAATATTTCCTTGTACTCCATTTGTTATCAGTCAGACCTTATCCTGACTAAAAATACCTTGCATGTTCTGTTCTCATTTTACACAACAGGGATAAATGGTGACACACGCCTCTTAAATCTATGCCCTGTGTAATCGCCCTGATAAGACAAGATGTTGTCAGAAGGCCAACTAATGGATTTATGCAAAATAAAAACACTACATTTGATAAAGTCCTTATAAACTTTTAGAACTTCACTGAAAAAAAAAGATCCTGAAAAGTCTTTTTAAAATTGAAGCAGGTTCCAAGGCTGGTTGTTTATAGATGCTCTGTCTGAAAAAAATAGTATATTAGCACGTTTATGGTGTTATTACTGCCGTATAGCCCATAATATTGTATATAACAACAAACAATAAAAATAGGAGAAATAAAGGAGAAAGAGACATAATTTGAGGATGAGAAAAAAGTGATTGTATTCTGAACTTCAAGTTACCTTTTCTAAAGCTGAACACTGGGAATTCGGACCTCCCAGCGCAAACATTAACGGGCTGAAATGCAGCTCTGGATGTAACAAAGGAAACAATACCAGGGAAGAGAGCCAAGACGGCAGAGCTGGCACGCCTGTTCCTGGGACCATGGGAATTTGGCTCCCAGAAATAATGGGGTTGAACAGGGCCCAGCACCACTGCTACTGTAGCTGGGAAAATGGTGCACTGCAAGCCAGGCTCCATCCAGGGAGACTTAAAACGAGCGAAGGAGGAGGGAAAAAAGGAATGAAATATACAGTATAGGTTGCACCTCACAGTGTGAAGTGAGATGAGTAAAATAATGGAGGAAGGAAAAGCTGGTCTTATGTTTGTCCTGAGCAAGTGATGGTAAATCAGAAACATTGCCCGGCTTTGTGGCTGGATGTGAGCGAACATAATGGACTGTATGGACAAACTGCCACCTGGGCAGAAAAATGGAAGACAATAAAAAAATAATAGGCGTGCATGATCTAAAGGGTCCTTAATGTTTACTTTACAACATGTGGACAAAACTAAGGAGAATTATTGGTGCATGTGTATTTATGATATTGGTAATGTTAATGTTAGCAGCCCTTCTCCAGCCTAATTAGGACAATAAAAGGCTATGGGCTAATGTATGACTGCCATGCCAAAGCTAATGAATGCCTGGTGTACCTTGTTTCCTCCCAGGCGTCCTTGGACTGTCATCTCCAACCTTTTGATGTTGTATCTGATTATCCAGGCAGCGATTAATCATGATTAAGTAAGCACCAAGTCTCTGAGAGGGAATGCAAAAGTGGAGAGGGTGGGTGGACAGCAGGAAAGTTGCCCAGGTTCAGGCCTTCATTCCACGGCAGTACGGTCTCCTGCTTCTGCCAAGTGGACAGTGGTAATGAGACAGCAAAGCAAAGAAAAAAAGAAAAAAATTACAGATTTAAATTTTTTATTTTCTTTTTCAAGTATTGCAAAAAGTATGATTCATTATCCAGGCCAGCCGTTATCCAAGCCATTGCTGAGCCTTTCCAGGAAATGTCTCTTGCCTTCTCTGACAACAACCAAATTAGACTCAACTACATATTTTCACATGGCCTATGCTTCCTGAAAAAAAAAAAAAAAGGGAAATCCTTTTGCATGTTTAGTTGACACAGACATTTCAATATCACTCGCCACTCCAGCAACATTTTTCTTCTTTGATATGAGTTTATGGAATATAAATGGGTTGGAGCAAACCTAAGGTAACCACCTATTGGCCTCCATGCATTTCTAATGTAACCCAATCTGCCTGTGTTCACAGCGTAGAGCTGGCTTCATTACTCTGAGGAGCTGAGTCTTTTTGCCAGAGCCCTGCCTTTTCAGCAAATAGATCACCCTTGTGACTGGGAACTCTGTACTGTACGCACCATCTGAAAGCTGGAGCTGTTTGCCCAGGTGCCAAAATAATCAAGTTCAACTCACGCGGCGGGTTATGAAAGGATATTTACGGTGGGAATACCCTGGTTTGACACGCGTCGCCCAAACGCATGATCAAATGAGCCCACTTCGAAAAAGGAGATTTCCAGGTACTGGCACGGAAGTCTGCTCTTGTGATGACACCAACTCAATCACCGTTACTTTGAAGTCAGAGTGGGAGGGTTAGTGCAGTAATGGGTTTGGACAAAGGTACAATGATCTTTCTTTCTGTTTTTTTTTTTCTTTTTTTTTTTTTAACTCTCCAGCCCTTTTCTGTTAATGTGTTTAGCATTCCCCATTTGTAATGGGTTTCCCAGCAAACTAGGTGGGTGGAGGTCCTTGTTGAAGTAAGTTTTGCGACAAACGTTTAAAGCCACACATTAATGCACTATCAATAGTTCAACTTTTTAAGTGGTCCACTTGGACAACCGGTATGTAATACTTACTTTTCTGCTACACTGCTGCTGCCGCTCATTGCAAGATGTGTTTTTTCCGATTAGGGCTGATGTGAAGGAATTTATCTTGAGAGCTCAAACTGGAAACCACACAGGCATGCAATGGTTTTCCTCTCAGGGTTTTTTCTTTTAGGCAAACCTAAAACTTGATCTATGTGGCTCAAGGTCATAAGAGCCTGTTAGCACAATTTCTTTTAGTGCCAAACAATGAAATAATATAGGATGGTGTGGCTTTTGCTTGACAATAATATCAATAGTTTTACATAATTCAGCAAATAAATAGGACACAAAATAATGTGGTTGTCTAAATCACTGTTTTTTTTTATTCTTTTCTATTTTTAACTCCCATTTTATAAGGCCTTATTAAACTCAACAAATAAGAATGCTCCTTTTTTTCCATTTGCGCTTAAAAAATTATAAAAATGTATGTTTCTATCCATTACATACATAATGACACAAAAAAGGTCAGGTTATAATGAAGCCTGGTAAAGAAGTTTTATACATGCAGAAGTAATATTACAGACTGCTGTGTCACATGTTTTAAAGGTGTTGGACTCAGTATGGTTGAGGATTTTCATACAGATAAGTTTGAGAAACAAATGTGGTGGTTTTAATCTTCTAGCCCCCCAAGAAGAGGGGAGGCTAACAGCAATGAATCGAAAGCATTCATCTACTTTGGTTTTTGTTGGATAACATAAGGAAAAATTAGACATATAATATTTTCTTCCTCATGCCTTTCAAGGTATTTAAGCTACTGCCATTTAAAAGTCAAACTTTAAAAAATAAGACATGTAATTTTGTTTAAAATTGCTGAAGGTATCATTTAAGGAAGGGTTTGTTTGAATAAAATGTTTGTGTAGGAGCTTAGCTGAATGGTGGAAGGGATTATGTTGCTGCACTGATGTAGGAGTGAATATAATTTGAGAAAATTCAATTAAACTATTATACAAATAGTAGGTGATATTAAAATTCAGAACCGTGTCTTTAAAGTTTAAAAATAGTCAAATGTGTTGAGATGGTTAACAACCATAAAGGTATAGTGGAGGAATTTCGCGAATTTTTGAAAAGACCCGCCCTCTCTACTTTAAAACGAAAATGTACATGAACAACCCTGTACCCGCTCCCAAGGGGAAACACCAAGTAGACGTGTACGAGAACATGCATAAGCCCATTTCTCTTCGTGCACGCTCTGTTTAACAGTTGCTGTTTGCATTGCTCATACAAGCTTACTTTCCAAAAGAAGATTTGCAATTTTTCCATGTCAGGCTCACCACTGGTAAATGAAAATGGGGGCCAGCACGTACAGTAGGATGGCCTTACATAAACATATCAACAGAATGATTGACAATTAGGAGGACCACTTATTTTGATGATCCAACTAGAAAAAGAATATCCTCCAGTATACCTTTAACACAATTATCTTTAATACCGACTTTTTCATTGACTGCTGGAGATAGGCACCAGCACCCCTCGCGACCCCACTTGGGACAAGCGTGTAAAGAAAATGGATGGATGGATGGATGGACCGATTTTGAAAATAGTTATATACCAATTTTTAAACAATTTAAAATGTTTAAGAAAGTTTAATTGTTGTGATTAGTATAAGTCAAAGTACAAGTCTAATAAGTCATATGAATGTATTAAGATTGGGTAATTTATGGGTCAGGGAACAAAAGCGTGCAAAACAATGCAGGTGTGTGGTTGCTTCACATATTTCACTAAATAAAAATTTTTTTTATCATCTAGAAAGACATAAACACCATTATAAAAACACCTAAAACACCATTTATAAAAACATTTCAAACATGTCAGCTGAGTATGCTTAACTTGAAATCCAAAAAATGAAAGCAGGAGTTTTATGTAAAAGGATGTGGAGATTTACTGGTGGGTTCTCTTTGCATAGTCGGTACAAAGAGAACATACCAGTGCTCCCAGCGCAACTTTAAAATCAATTTTCAAAATGATTATTACACATATGTATTGTCATGAAACCTTTAGGTCACACTTTGTTTTGCATTTCTGGTGATTTGGATATCATTAAACCTTTAGCACACATAGAACTGTATTGTTTCTTTAGTGTTTTTAGAATCATATAAGGCAGATAAATCCTTTAATATTTGCCTGCCGCTACTTCTATTTCAGACAATTAGCAAATCCCCTGCAATCATACTTAGCTTGATCGTATGAAATTAAAGTGCATTCTGACTTAACAAAAATAGAGTTACAGTTGGCTGGTCTGATTATAGGATAAAAAGCCCTATAACTGCTTAGAATTATAAATTTGGCATTGTAATATTGATACTTTTAAGGTTTTCTGTAATTTGTGCACAAATCACATATTTGTAGACCAGTCCAGAAGCTAATTCCACTTCTAATGAGTTCCCCAGACCAGGAGGGGCCCATAGCACACACAACGTTTGCTAATACCTCAGGCCGGTTCGGAGGAGGATGAACAGTTTCCACCTTCATATTTTTTACATTCCATCTATCTTTCTGTTTTTCCTGCTTGAAACCAGAAATTTGTTCTTAAATCATAGCAAATGGTGTGTGTTCTGTGTGTAGTTTAGAAAAACAAAATAACCCCAGATGATTGTACTTTAACTGAATGTTTCCCTCACAGCCTAGTGTTTAAGTGGAAAACTTCCCAACCACAGAGACATAAATCAGCCACCCTGTCCTCGAGGTTTTATCATAGAAATGTAAAACCAGTCTTTCAGAGCCAATATGAAAACATGGGAAAAAGAAAGAACCATGAAGTTATGCTCTTGTTCCCATCAAACACAAGTGGAAATCGAGGAGATCATCATATAATTGGCTGGGCTGTGTGTACACATGTCTCCCTCCAGTTCCAGCACAGTCTTTCAGTTCAACACGGGCTTTGAAATGTGGATTCAAAGCTCGCGGACTTCCCTGAATCACTGAAAACCCTCAGGACGTGCTTTGGCCTTTGCGGAGGTGGAAGCCAAATATGAGTCTGAGAAGATGAAGCACCCTGGCCTATCGTCTGTTCCTGGTAGGTGTTCACTCCCGATAAATATTTCATTTTGGTACAAAACAAATAACTTGACATAATTCCTCCCTCACTCATCTGAGCAGAATGACAGAGTGGCTGATTTACACTTGGAGAGAGGTGTAAAAAGAGCCGAGGCATCTAATGGATGTAACCTGGCGGGCTAACAACTGTTCGACTTAGTTTTATTTTGTGAACTGTGAAGTTTCTATGCGCTTGGATTTGTGAATTGCTTTTTGGCACACACTACTAAGGTAATTCTACACCGATAATGGCTCAGTGCAAGACCACAGTTAAGGAAATAATTTTTTTTTTGCTCTCACTTGAAATAAGGGATGATCAAATTGTTAACCATTCCTGCAAAGGGCATTTTGTTACCCTACAAAGGATTTACAGTTTGACCCAGGCCAAAGGTCCATCTAAGACATGAAAGGCCAAGACGTTTCAACTTTAAATCTACTGTGAAAATATATTAAGCACTTAACTGTTTTCTCATTCTTTCTTCTTAAATGCTCCAGGCAGTCTCTGCTTTGTTGCATTTGTCAATCACTGTGATTTGGGCTCCATTTCCAAAAATAATTATCAGGTGAGTGGCAGCCCTTTGCCTGGAGTGCCAACTTGGAAGCGATGTGCCCAAGAGTATTAATTATGCCGCTCAAAATATGAAGTCTTTTAATAGAGAGGCTGACGTGACATCATTGTTTAGATTCTTTCTTTCCCGCAAACATGACAATCAAGGCTGTCCCTCTGGTCATCAGCAAAGATGAGGAGGAATTGTCAGAGGAAGTTATTAACAAGCTGTGTACCATGTGATAAAGTCAGTCAGCCTCTCGCTGGTGCCGTGTCTGTTGATTCGCATAGAGGAGAAGCTGAGAGCGAGCAAGGAGTAAAGTCAACAACTTCAGCACGGCAGCTGTAAGAGATACAGAGCGAGGTGGAAATATGCAGAGCAGCAACTGAGGGGGAGGCATTATGTGAGAAAGCCTCAAATCTTTCAAATCCTCGTACAAGAAGAAAAAAAATATTGCTGAATGTAAGTGTTGATGCTACACTCTGAGGACCATCCGGTTTGGTACAGTCGCCAGCCTAAATCTCATTTTTCCTCTCTCTCCCTCTTATTCTGCCAATCAAGAGCTTACAAACAGTGCTGCACTGTAGTTGCGGTTCACATTCAGCAGTTGCTTCAGTGAAACCCTAAGAGGGAAAGACAGCTTCCAGGTCTCATTAGCATCCAGTAGCAGCTAATGCTGCCTCCCTATTACTGTCTGAGGAGCCGAAATTCAGTTGGAGATGAGCACAGCCCAGGGGGCTTAGGGTTGCCAGTTTAATTAGTGCCTGATAATTTCAATAATGAGTGACAATTCATTGGGGCTTTTTAGGTTGGCCCACTGTTTGAGTGCAAATCGATAATCCTCTGTTTCTTCCCCCACTCTCACGAGCAGATAAAGGGCGAGTGTGTGTATGGTGAATGTGTGTTTGGTTGGTGGTGGTGGTGGTGGTGGGGGGGTCTATCCTTTTGCAGAAATTTAATGAAAAGAATCAACTTAGAGAATGTCCCTTTGAAACCTAGAAAAGAAAGCCTATGTGATTTGATTTGCTGTTATTGGATGAGCAGGTGGGTCTTTAGTTTCTGTTGTGGAGTCCAGAGAAAAAAAAAACAATTTGCCTGGAGTGATCTGGGGTAAGTGAGTGGAGGGTGAGTGCTTTACACTTGTTTTGTACTCTACGAAATAGCACACACTTGCTCAAAGCTAAGCCTGGCTCTTGTCTTATAGACAATGTACACTATAACTATTTAGCATTGATATTTCAACTATGCACCTCAATGTAGTTATTGGAGCTAAGGTTAATGGTTCTTAATTGTGGGAGAGAATAGAAAGGGATAATTTGGTACACTCTATACGGCACATACTAACATACAAGGTATACTTTTGAGTTCAGTCCCCTAAACATGTTAAGTACGCACTTCCTGATGATGAGTGAGCTTTTAGCTTTTTATACTTTTTATCATTCTACCAGAACTTTGAGTTTCTTCTTTTTATACACACAAACAGACACACACATAGCAGGAAGATAAACTTTGCACCATTCTCAATTCCTAATTTTTTTTTATAGCTTTTTACCTTTTATATTATTTTCCAGAAGTATGTTGTTTATTTTGTCCTGCCTTACAGATTGCTGGAGATAGGCACCAGCCCCACAGCGACCATGGTGGATGAGCAGGACAAGATGGATAGATGGATCCTCTGCTTATCTCTATTTCTGATTCCCTGTCAAAGCTCTTTGCTGTATGATGCAGCCATCACTGTGTTCTACAATGGACAATGTTTATTATTTGCTTTCTGCAACTAAAGATTTCTGTATAGTCCAAAATGCTAAAATATTTGTTAACATTTGACAAAGACACCATTTAGAGTATGAATTCTGTCCTCCCTTTAAGAGCCTCTACCACCTGAGCTGTACATCTCATTATCATGGAGCTCTTCTGCCTTACTGATGAATAATTTCAACGCCTGGTTTTGTAAGGTAAGGTGGATTGTGTCTGGATAAGTATGTAATCCGTCATTTTTATTTTTACTTTAGGGATTAAACAGTGCTCAGTGAGATGTGCAACACTTTTAGAGTTCGCAGCATCTTCCTCAGGTGTGTACCACCGTCCTTAGGATGCATTCTTACAAAACTGTTCATTAGCAGACCTATGACAACTTTACAGAGCAGCTACATTTTACTGAGACTACATCACACAGAGGAGGACTCTGTATGACTTGTGAAGACAATAAGATTTTATTTATAGGAATCAAATAAAAGGGGTTGTCCTGCTTCATAGACTTTCATTTTGAACCTTTTTAGATTTATCTTTCATAAAACTGCGGCCACATCACAAACATTCACTGAATTGAGATGATCTACGTAAAAAGTAAATAAAACATAGACATTTGTGCCTGATATGTAGCAACAACCCTCCTGTAGAGCACACAGAAGTTTTTGTAATGTTTTCCGAATCTGCACAGCCAAAATCCTGCACTCTAATTTAATGAAATAATGAACAGTAATTTATTCAGTTGCCCTGAAGCTGAAAGAACAGTTTTTACCTTGGTAAGTTGAGAAAGGTGTTTTAAACCCGCTATAATGCGAAGTCAGGCAACACAATCCTGCTAACGCACTGCAAGAACTTCATTCTGGAAGCTATTTCACAGCTCTGCAAGGAAAACAGGTGAGGCTGTATAAAGTTCCAACAGACACATTTCATACTTGTGGAAATAATTATGCTAAGGTAGCATGCTGTTTTACAGTGTTATTGAAAACGAAGAATCAATTTTAGGTGTCGCAGCTTGTGCATTAAATCACCAATTAACCACATAACACCCAACCTCTAGCTGACACTTGCATTGTAATCACAGCAGAAACAGGAAGTTGGAGCCCCATTATTCTCTAATACACAGTCTGTGTCTGTTAAACGCCTGATGAATGCAGAAATAAATTAACACAGAAAGATCTGTGAAAAAAAAAATAGGGCTAAAACAAAAGAAACAGATTTGCTTTAAAGCTGCCAAAATATGGTGCAGAACCTTCCACCTGAACAATGTGAATTGTGAGAACAGCTTTGTGACATATCTGCATTTGTCAGGCTATATGTTTCACAATATCCTGAACAATACTGAGTCAGCACATGAGTTGCCTCCATATTCAGACTTCAGCCATACAGCTTGGGAATGAAAGTGCAGTGAGAGCATGCGGCATTTCCTCAGTCAGTTAGCCTGACATATTGTGAAGGACAGTAGCCTAATTATTCGCTGGCAGTGGCACAGACCTGCCAGTCCCTTCAGATTGAGTTGAACCACCGAGGCTGGAGTTTGATTCCTGAATGTCTGCTGTGTTTTGAGTCAGATAGGATCATGTCCACCAGAGATTTAATTTGGACACTCAGCGGTGTGAACCTAACCCCTTATTACTTTCACCCCCTCATCACCCTGACCTGTAGTCTCCCTCTATTAGGAGCCCAAGAAAAACAGGAAATCATCACGCTTATACAAAGAACATCAAGAGACTATTGATTGCGGTTGCTTGCCGAATATTCCCTCCATGACATGTGGTTCAGTGCCCCCTTCATGCTCGTCTGTGGCAGTCTTTTTAAATATTCATGACGAGGTTGCCTTATGGTTCCACTACTGAATTTCTAATTGGACCGTCAAAAGACATACAACATGCCCTTAAGCAGGACCGTAACAGCGGTCAGCTCAAACAGAAATTGTGTGATTCAGCCAAAGGGCTAATTAGCGATTAGCATTCACTGTTTACAAGGGTTTTTACCTGTGGGCCAGGCAATGGCTGAATTGAACTTAAATCACTCCATTCTGCCTTTGAAGCTTCAAGAGCTGCCTGTCCATATCATAATGACTGGGAGGGGAGAATGAAGTGCTTCTACTGTGTAACAACATAATCATCAATTAAGGCAGGGAAATGGCAAGAAGCGGGGATTTTTAGCTCATTAAAAAAGCCCAGAAGAAAAAGTATCCCCAGATTTATATATACTTCCTGTCTCTCCTCTGTCAAGGGCTGCTGTCTTTGGAATTCAAATGATTTTTGTCTTTCAAGATTAGCGGAAATCCCAAAAATATAATTCAGAGACCCAGGAGCAGACATTCCCTAATAAGGGGCTAAAATATGAATGACATTTGCCACACGGAGATCCAGAATGGGAAATTGGATTGCCAGTGATTTAGCCCCTTTTATTAGGCTCTTCCCTGTCCCTAAATTATGCTCAATGCATTTTATAGCTATTTGAACCTAAATTAATGTCATCAAATAAAAAGCATATTTCTGAAAATTACTGAGCTTGAACAAAAAAAAAAAAACCCAAGCAAACAAAAAAAAGCACAAAAAGATGTTAGCTCATGTATACTGCAGAGCCTTAACAAATGATTGGAACATTTTAAATGAGGCATTCGTACCCCTGTATAAATATGCACTATGGTCTGTGTGCAGAGTCAAGGCCGATGTATTTTTTAGTAAACAAAAAAAAAGAAAAATTCTTATACATGATGCAAAAGTATTGTTGCTAACAAGACTTGTTTGTAATGGTTCACCCCTGCAAAACAGGAATACGACTTTACATAACTAAAAATGTCTCTTCTATAAGACTTTTAGGGATACTCAGTGGCTAACCTGGTCCACTGTACACATGATCTCTATTGAGTCACTACAAGGACACATACAGTAGCTCATTCCAGCTTTCCAGACATTAAAAAGAATATCAGATTCCCCCAACTTCTTTGAGGATGCGCTGCCTTTGAGAGAGGACTTCTTTTGAGCATATCTAAACGTTTTCATCTCTCATTTTTTTTTAAATCTATTTTTTGCCACAAAGCAGGGACTCACCACAAACTAATTCAGGGTGATAAAACTGCTTGGGTGAATTTTCTGCTTGACAAAGTGCAAAGAAGGCTGATAAAGGGGCTCTTATTAAGAAACCATCATTACTCTCACTTTAGCTTGAAAACGTTGACTGGAAGGGACTGTTATGTCCGTTTTTTTTATATATTTTTTTTTTTTGCTGATGTGGTCACAATCCTTGGTGATGCCGTGGCTTTTTAACTGTACCGTCGTAGAGGTGTTTGAGCAGACCTGTCAGGGATGATATACAGACAGCAGGAACACTGCAAACTAAGGGATAAGAGTCAACAGTAATTAGAATCCATCTGGGTAGGTGGGGGCTCTCATGCATATCACACATACGGTCCCTGTATGGCATGTAGTTAAGGCTTCTTGTTTGCAAACATTGCTGCAAGGTTTTAAACATAACATACATATCCCAAACTTTTAAATATATTTATATGTCCTAATCCTGCAAGAGCTGCTCAGGATATATTATAAAATTCAGATTCAGAAGGAAGATCGTGCCTGGATCCTCCCATTTTCCTTAATTGGTCATTAATGAGATGGAAATATATTTCAGCTGCAAAGTTTGGAAAAAGGATGCACTCATCGAGAAAGGCATAAATCTAAACATTTGAAAAGGAATTAGAAACGGGAGCCTCCCATTCTTGTTCTCTGAAAAATTTATGCAGCGCATGTTATATTTATTACAAGGCCGACTGTCATTCATTTTACCCGGAACTAACAGAAATTAAAAGTGACAGCAACCTCATCAAGAATGAATGCCATTGTATTCTACATGGAGCAGGAAAGGCAGGGCAAGAAAAGAAAATCACATAATAAAACACAGGCTTCCATAGTGCATCTTTTAACGGGGAGAAGTAAAATGCTGTGAATGAAGGAATGAGGGCAAAGGAAAAGCTCCCCCAAAAAAACGTATTTTTGTTTTGCTAACTTTTATTTCACTTTTTATTTAGCCTCACTTTTAAAGACAAAACTAAGTTTTGAATCTGACAGCTAATCACCACATCAGTTATGCAAAAAATCATGTAAATAAACAAGATGAGAAGTTAAAAGCGACTTATGTGTAGAAATGTTTTCCATTTTGTACTCCAAATCTATTTTCAAATGTTTTCTGAGATTTGTATAATTGCTGGCCTCACTCATTAAAAGAGAGAGGTTCTGATCTGACTACGCTGCAGCTAAATGGTCAGGTTCCCATGTGAGGAGAATAAATGAAATATTAGTTTATTATATATTTAAATCTCTCTCCCCAGGCTGTCTTACACTTTTTTCTTCTGTTGGTTTGCATTATAATGTTCAGCAAACAGCTTTTTCCTCGACTAATGGCTTGTAACAACGCAGTCCTGCATTCCCCCTCTGCTTTTGGTCTAGATTTTCATAACAAATTACCGTGGTACGCCGAGGGAAGGCGGAAAGCTCAAACTTCCTGAGGAGGCAAAAGGGAAAAATTCATCTTTAAGTGGTACAAAGTTGAGCATTGCCTGTGGAACATTTTCACAGTGTGTGTCCGTTAAACATTGAGTAGACAGTCAGCTGCAGATAATAAGTCAACGTTGTCAGGGAGCTGACAGTAACATTTGGTAATAATAAAAAATCCATATTGCATGCTGCTTCTTGAGAGAAAAATCTTTTTTTTCTCTGTGTCTTTTCACCCAGAGTTTGTAATATTCCAATGCTCCTCACACTAATAAACAATAGTTTTATGGCTCTTATTGGCACACCAAGACCAAGGTCATATTTGAAATTCCAGGCTGCTTTTGTAAGTTCATAATCTTAGTCCTATCCATCAAAATGCTGACATATCAAAACAAACAGAAGGGCTGAAAGCGGAGATACAAACTAGGATGGGCCTTCTGAATAATTGTTAGGGGCAGCCCCCTCGCTCTCCCTATCTCAGGTGTGTGATTAAAATCAATTAAATCACTCCTCTGGTGTCAACCCGCCCCAAATCTCCTGACAAATGAAACGGTGCTTTAGGAAGACGAGGATGTTCCTGGTCCTGTCGTGGCTCAGCTCATATTCACAAATGAGATTAAGATTGGGCTGCTGGGGGATTTCAAAGGCCTGCTTTCCATAAGAGCATGAAACAGCCTGTGAAGCCCATGTAGGCTGCAGTAAGTAGACTTGAAAGTGTCTGGAGCAGAGATCAGCTCCCAGCCCACAGTGAGAGTAACTAGCTGAAAAAAGAAGATTATTTACCTGCAACTATATTAAAGCGTGCTGGAGAAGTTTTCACACCCCTTGGAATGTTACAGCCACAAACTTCATGGCACTTTAATAAAACCAACACATCTAATAAATAACTTAATGTGGAAGGAAGAGGATGGTTTTAAAAATAAATATTGGAAAATTGCAGTGTGTATTTGTAGACAGACTAAAGTAATACCCTTAAATAAAATCAAGCAGAATCAATTCCTTTCAGAGCTCATCTAATCACAAAATCAGAGCACAGTACAATGGAATACAATGATTATATGTACAGCTGTTCTGTAAGGCCTTTAGATATATAAAATATTATATCCAAAGCTAACATTT
Organism: Cyprinodon variegatus; assembly: GCF_000732505.1. NCBI lineage: Eukaryota > Metazoa > Chordata > Actinopteri > Cyprinodontiformes > Cyprinodontidae > Cyprinodon > Cyprinodon variegatus. The sequence goes on from NW_015150886.1 coordinate 272,984, forward strand.
TCAATCCATTATCTAAAAGTGTACAGACTAAAAGTCTGCAAAACTACCCAAACACTACTCTTCATCTAACCTGACAACAGGAAAGCAATAATCATACAAGAAACCATGAACTTTGCGATAACTCTGGAAGAGCTGCAGAAATCCATGAATCATGTAGACAAATATGTTGACAAGTTAACCACTAGTGTTTCACTTCACAAAAGTATATAAAGAGGAGAGACACAAAGAAAGTCACATTTAAAGAAAGCAAAAAAGAACAGCTTGCTGTTTGCCATGATGGATGTAAAGGAGAATTTCAATGTGTGCAATCAAAAGATTTGGTCAGATAACAGGTTTACATGTAAAACACCGGGATTTAAAATTGGCACTCAATATCACCCTGAACACACCATCGTAAAAGTGAAATATTGTGATAGAAGCATTCCATAATGATTTTTTTAAACAGTGACAGCTATGTCCAGTACATGGACATCCTTGAAGGAAACCTGTTCAAGGCTACAAGGCTAAAGCAGGAAGGTTCAGACCTGAATATATTGCCAGAGCAATGATGGACAGGTTTAGATCTATAAACAGAACCAATTCAGAATAACCAAGTCAAAGTTCAGACCTAATTTAACTAAATGCTGGAAAATTTAGAAAATTTATGCTCAAAGATATACTCTTTGTAAGCTACTTTGCAAAGAATATGCCAAAGATTTTGTCTCAAGATGTGGCAAACTCATAGAGGCTGCAAATGAAAGGTGCTTATAAAAAATTATTAACCTAAATGATTGCAAATTCATTTCACACTTTTCAGATTTTATTTGTGGAAAAACCCTAAATACTATCTGTCATTTTCCTTTTACATCATATATACAATAGTTTACTGTATGTTGATCGAGTTTACATTAACCTAACTAAAATACACAAAATATGACATATTATTTTAGCATGGCACATTACTATTAATGAATGAATGAACGAAGGAATGAATGAATGAATAAATTAACTATTACCTATGATATGAATGCGGTTACAATACATGCAGGCCATTTACCATTTACATAGTGTATGTGGACATTACCATAACTGTACAGTTTATTCAATTTTTTTTATTTATTCATTGTTATTATTATTTTTCGCAATTTTTTAAATAGTTTTTTTTTTTTTTATAATTTTTTTACCCAATACATTTTATGTGAAGTGTGAATCTGATTTTGTATCGTTTATTGGGCTTTGTACCTCGCCACTAACACATCTGAGTTTCCTGGCCAAAAATTTTTTATTCTATTCTATTCTATTCTATTCTATTCTATTCTATTCTATGACTGGAAAATCAAGAAGTTGGATGTGTAAGAAAGCAGAGTAAAAAAAAAAAAAAAAAAAATTAATGTTTCATAAATTTTTAAAAACCCACAGTCTATTTTTGTGACAATGATATGGTTTGTCTAATGCATCAATTAATGAGGTTTTCATCCAATATTAATACATATTAAATCATGTGTTTTGAGTCGATACAGTTTCCACCACATCTCAGCCTTTGCTGTGTGTCTTCAGACAAATTAAGCTATTTATACAGCATCAATATGGAATCATTAAATGCCCTTTGTGTATTGTTCTCTATGGTCTGTAGACCCCCCCCCCTCTCTCTTTTTTCCTTTTCTCACATGCATGCTTGCTTGGCTCGTGCTTCAGATGAGAGCTGAGCTCTAAGCCCTCCGCAGGCCTCTTTATGACGACAGTGGCGAGATCTGCTGATCCCATCTCCAATGGGCCTCTGTAACCCCCCTTTGCAACATTAGGCAAAAAACGCTAAATCAAAGTGTAGAGTCAGCCCAGTGTGTGTGTTTAACATCCCCCTGCTCTTGTCACCAATGACCAGGGGCGGGCCGCCACGTGTCCTTGCCCTATCCCCCGGTGTCCTATCACTTCTTTATCTGTCCACGGGGCATGGCCGCTCTCCCAAAGACAACCACACATGCATGCTCAAGAAGGGCCTTTTTTATTCATCTCAACACCCACAGAGAAAATCAGACATCCCAAATTGTTCCCCTACAGCAGTTGTTTTATTCATGATTGCATTTGATATCCTCCTCCCCTCCCTCATTTTAGATCCTATCTATAATAATGATTTGTTATTTTTTTAATTAAAATGAAATCTTCTCATATAAAAAATGAACTAATATAAAAGCTATTTGTATTGAATTTTCAAAATTGCAAAACTCCTCACAGGAGATACGCCTCACAAATGTTTCCAAAACTGCCGAAAACTTATGTAGGACACTGACCTGTATTTCATTTTGAAAAGGAGAGAAGAAAAAAATATACTTTTTAACTCGGAGGTTCTTGTGGGAAAACAATAACAGACAGTATGTTTATTTGCGATGAAGCTACACAGCACAAAGAAAGAGCAACCATACCAAGGGATTTTCCTGACTCCTGAGAAGGGTACAACCAATATTCCCAAACCCATGCCAGGACTTGTGATTCCACTGTAGACTTTCTTTCCCCTCCTTTTTTATGAAGGCATGATCAAATCGAGCATGGAAGAGTGTTTCATCAGTCTGTTGGAGGGTAAAGAGAGACTTTCAAAATAATCCCTTAAGTAGATGAGAATTTTTCATGTAATGCATTTCATAGGAGCGAGAACAGGGCTTCAAGATAGTGCAGGAAATGACAATTATGTAGAGATGCGATCTCCATGAACGACACAGCCTTTTTTCTGCACAATATGGCCACACATCTGATCTAACAGTGTTATTATTCAGTCTCTTGACAGGTCATATTTTGTCAAATGAAATGCTGAATTGCTTCATACTCTGCAGAGAAGCTGAAGTGATACATGTAAGTAGAATTAAATTACTCTATAGTATATTACAGCCTCAGTGGGATTGTGGCTGTTCCTCCATTTTTAATAAGCACTTATTTCCCAGGGGGCTTTGTTGGGCACCGTGGGTCAACAGTGTCCAAGAGGGCAAAGCTTGTTCACCACATTCTAGAGCCCTTTAATTGCTGGAGGTTATGTGTGCTATTATCTTCCTTTTTCTCTTTCATTATGGAGGTGCAGAGGTTCGGATTGACCCGTCCTCTCAATTTTGAAGGCACTCGCCGCATTTAGTGCACTTCACTTAAGCATGCAGAGGAGTACTCTGATGAGATTTATTTAATTAATTATGCCAGCTCTGTTTTGGCCTGTGCATATATTCATTTAGTTTTTTTCTTTCCTTTTTTTTCTTTTTTACATTTCCATGATTGTCCCAGGCCCACTCTTATTTATTCTGTTGTGATAATGTTACAACTGTAACAGCAATATTTTCGGAGCTCCCAGGAGTACTCGGTCTGACTCAAACATAATAACCCACGGCAGTGTCTGTCTGACTCTCAGCCATTCTCATTCCTTCTTGCAGCTGATGCCATAACCCTAGCCCCTTCCCTGCAGGCTGTGCTGACGGCTAACTCTGAGCTGCACACACACAAACTCATAAAAAAGAAAAGACCTGTGGACCTGCATTTGCATGGACACAAATGTTCACATGCAAACATATGCAAATATGCTCATGTACACGCATGTGAATGTAAGGACTTACTTTTTTTGTTCCAATCTGCTTTCATTTTATTTGATTACCTTCGCCAGCTTCTGCATTATTTCAGATCAGTGAGTCCAAAATGTTTCATAACAAGTATATATCTCATGTAAATACCCCATTTTCCGGATAACTCTAAATTGACCGGCATTTAACTTATTATTACAACAGGGCTCGGACTTTTTTGTGTTTATAATACCACACAGAAAAAAATAAAATCCTGAAAAAGGAGAAGCAGAATAAAAATGTTATCACTTGGCACAACGTGATTGATTGCAGAATACATTTTAAGAATGTGAAACAATCTATTCTGCAGTAGAAATTCCTGAAGGAGAAGATGGATGTTTGAATCATGATTCTCAAAATTAAAGTCAAATATAGCTGATATAAAACAATATAGCAGTGTAAAAGAAAACCTCAATATGCCATGAATTCCATTGTTAGCTGCCCTGCTACACAGTCAAAGCCACATATTCTTAATAGAAAGACATAAATGTATTTGCATCACTCTCACATCCTGTGCTTTAACATTTACTTTTAAAGAAATACGTCACTAATAACTTAGTCCTTAAAGTTTCTGTTAATAATAGCATTTAGCCTGTTTACTGAGTAAATTAATTAGCAGAGCCTGGTTGTTTTCTGACTTGAAACTGGTTTACAGTTAGTAACTTATTTAGTGATGGGAGTCATTTTTATTTGCACTTATGTAATAAACACTATATATTTAACCAACACTTTTCTATGAAGCCTATAAATCTTTAAATTCATATATTATTAGCCTAGTCATCATCATTCCTATTTGCTTCTTCTTCTAATAGCAATTAGCTTGGTCACTGAACATTTAGCCAATCCCAAAGTTTTTTATACTTGGAACTGCGGCAAGTATTTACTCTAAAAATGTATGGAGCTTTTATAATTATTCACAAACTCATTGTTATACGACACATTTTTGAACATGTTGCTGTTGGTTGTAAAAGTACAAACTTCAAAAAGAACATTGTCTTATGTTCTCTGCTAAGAGTAGGCCTACTGTAATTAGCTTAGCTGGGCCACTATGCATATCAGTTTTAAATCATGCCAGTTTTCCAACTTCTGATTAAATATGGTTTTACCTAATATCTACACCCAAATTCTACGCTAAAAAAACCCAAAGTAGTTACCATAACTTTTTCTGATTGACTGTTGTAAACTACATCACACATAATTTCTTTGTATTCAGTTAATTCAAATTGCAATTTCTTCCCTTAGCACTGAAAGCAGCACTTGTAAAACAGTTTTAGAATCACATTTTTTTATGAAAAGAGTGATTTACTGTGTGACTTGCAGGCATATGTGCTGGAAGCAACAAAAGTTGATGTAAAATTGTGTTAAGAGACCAGATCAGAGTTGGAAATACTATTGGTGCCCATGTACTCCAAAGTGGTTTGTAAACAGTGCTCCCTAGCTGGTGCAGAGCTTTGCCTTGTTAAGGGGACTTGATCACTGTTCTTCCCCAAATGTGTAAGCCTTCAGATTCCCTCAAACATTAAGCAGAGGACTGATCAATATAAACACAGGTGTTCTAAAGAAAAACTCTGGATTGATCAGTAATAGTCCCTCAGACCGAAAAAAGAACAAATCACAGGAAGGAAAGTGAAAAGTTAAGTAGGACACTGTCAGGGATTCCCTGGGTGCGAGTCTTGGAGAAACTGCACAGCACAAATGAAAAAGAACAGAGGAGAGCTGGTTAGGGAATTCAAAAAAGAATAATTAAAAACTCAAATCGGGTTCTTAACTGTGAGAAAGAAAGAGAGAGACAGAGAGAGAGAGAAAGAGAGAGAGTGGGTTTTTTAAATCCACCAACAAGAATACACTTGGATGATAACTGCCTCAGCCGTAGGCTATTAAAATATTAACCACCGCTGTCCGAGCTGGGACTTTCCAAGCAGTACTGAGCAGTATCCTCCCCGGATGCTGGGCCTGAGAGGAAGGCTCTGCTCCTGCTCGTTGCCTTATGGGAGGCTCAGGCTTGCATGAGGAAGTGTTTTAATGTTTCTCAGATGCCTGGCTTACTGAGAGTGCTTTGACAAGGCAACTATCCTGGGTGTGATTTAAAGGTGTGCACAGAGGGAACCAGGTACGGGAGCTCAGGGCCTCTTAAGCTACCGAGTGCCTTTCTGGAGGAAAAGGAGCGAACTTAAAAAAAAAAGAAAAGAAAAAAAAAAACATTCCCTTGTTGCAGAGCTGAAGTAGGTCCCTTAAGTTTGACTCGTTTTTATAAGATGAAACAAACGCTATAATCTGCTACTGCTTGAAAAGGTTCACTTAGCTGAATTCTGGAATTATATGAATCTAAAGTACAGTGGTTCATTGCAAATTATAGAAAATTAGCTGCTGATAAAAAGCCTTTAAAAATGTTTATATCTCTAGAAGTTTTCTTCAGGTTTTAACCAGCTACTAACAACAAAATTCAATGACTTATTTGGATTTTAGGTGTAAAACTACCAGAGTAACACAAGTGGGTTTTTTTTTTTTCATATTTAATCGATGTTTGTCGAGTATTAAGTTCCGTCCATCTTCCCATAAGCTCTGAACGGCTTCATTGTCCATGAAGAAAAGCTTCCACACAGTATGATGCTCCTACCAGGTTTCATTGCATGGATGGTGCATTCAGGCTAAAGTAGTGTTAGTTAGCTAGGTGCAAATAAAAGTACTTTCAACAGAGATTTTCTCCAGGACACTCTTCCATGCATGCCAGATTTGTGTACTGCAGTACTACATGTGAACATATCACTCCCACCTGAGCTGTACATACATTTGTAGCTCCTCCAGAGTTACAACAGGCTCTCAAATTAATGCTCTTTTTGTCCTACCTGTAAGTTTAGGTGCAATTTAGGTGTTTGCAAATGTGATGTATTCTATAGACTAAAATAACACAAGACAGATTAATAATTTGCTGACTTTTTAAGAAACATTTTTAATAAATGTTATTTAGGAGCATATAATAAAATGAGGCTCAATACACACTTTTTAGGTTATTCTTTGCAAAAGCCTGAAAAACATTTATATATCATACTTTGCAATCATGGCATATTTGATAAAACATAAAAATTCACTATGATTTTTTTTTTATATAAACACTGTCTCAGATAGTATTGTTATATACTATATATATATATAGATATAAATAAGTGTGTTTCTTTCTGTGATTAACTTCAACAACTAATTTTGACTTGTGCCATTGTGCTAAGACACAGAATGTACAGTTCAAGTTATTTCGCAAGATCTTGTTGAGAGGAAACGTGCGGACAGAGTCATCCTCTTACCTCAAACAGTGCAATTGTAAAGGGCTTTATTGACTCACAGACAGATAACAGCAGTTATTTCTCTGAGTTTGCTTTCTGGTATCTGCCAAATGTGAGCTGGCAGATTATTAAAAAGACAAGTGGTCTCTTTGATATCAAGACAAAATAAAAGGGGTTATTTTTAGCAGCTATAAAGACTTGCCAGTTTTGTTCAGGTGGAATTTCTGCACAGAAAAAATATATTAATTCCCACTCATGTGCTCGCTTGCAGCAAGAAAGTCACGGATGAGACATGGAGACGTGACGGCAAAGTTGGTGAATATTCAGAGTGGCAGCTTCTTTGAATATTTTATGAGGTTACAGAATCATGGCATGTATCATGGCATTGACTTAAATTGCAAAAGTAGCCTGAAGTTCATGGGAAGGGTTAGGCCTCTCATCTTTTATTCCCCAAACTGCACACAGTGCGTCTCTGTCTGCCTCACTCATATCCTGCTGTCCTGTTTTTTACCTCCGTGTTTCTGATGCCCAGCCATTATTTCCTGGGGTGCAGCGCCCACTCCAACACCCCCCACCAACTCTTGTGTTGTCTCACACCCCACATCCACCCACCCCCACTTCTCCCAGCACTGTCCCGTCTCTCCCTGGAATCAGGAGCCTGGCTCTCTAGCAGGCAGATGGGACAGATGAGGATGGCGGGGATTGGCTAATCCCTAATCTGCTGTCTCCTTGCCATTCTGGACCACAGAGGAGAGAGAGAGGGAGAGGCTGATGGAGCCAGCTAGATGGAGCCAGCTGTCAGATGGAGAGTCTTTCATGGTCCTGCGCACACAACAGCTGCACAGGGCCCGCCTGCACGGCTCTGCATTATTAAGCATCTTTTTAGTTGGTTCCAGATGCAGACCTAGCTGTGTTTACCCAGGCTTTGTGTTTTCTTGTGCCCCCCCTCCCCTCTGTCTTTCTCCTCTTACTTTTTCACTGTCCCATCATTTCTGAATTCTTTGTGTTTCTCAATTGCCTAATATGGCCAAAATCATTTAAACTCTTGACTTTGTTTGACAATAGTGTAATATTCAAGCATGTGATCTCCAACACTTTAATAACTCATCCTAATTGTGTGTTTCCTTCCCAGAGCTGCTGGCAGTCAGTATTTGAATCTTTTAAACATGTGTGGGGTTTTTTCCGGGTCGAAACAATTTCCTTCATATTGGAAAGAAATGAAAGCTAAGACGTGTCGTAGCCATGAAACAAGCCTCCTAATGATTCCAATGATATCTAATAACAATAAATAAAAAGGAAATCTTTTCTTTCGCACACGTGTCGTAATGGAAGAGAGGTAAAATGTAATTACAACATAATTAAATGTTTCATTGCTGTAATTACATGCTGTTTAACGTGCCTCTCTCTGTGCGATTGTCTGCATATAGAATGTGCAAACAGGCAAATTTGTTTAAACATAAATGTGCAGAGCACGCAAATACAGGTGCATGTACACATAAACATGCACGTCAACACACACACACACACACACACACACACACAGGTGTTACGTCAAACCAGCATACACATATTCACATGGCAACCTTTTGCAAAAGCCAGCTTTGAGAGGGCTAATCTGTGCCTCGGTGCTGTCTCTTGTCAAGTTCAAGAGGGTTAACAAATCTTTACCTCCAGAACAGCCCTTCTCTTCCCCCTTTCATGTCCACATTTGTTCACTGTATGTCCAAAAATCTACAGAGGCCCGTCCCGACTCAGTTGGGATTGGTTTAGCTGAAGAGCTGGAGGCTTTTCAGTTGCTGGCATCTGTTGTTCTTCTTCCCAGAGCTGCTGGCAGTCAGTTAATGGCCATGCTTGGGACCCAGAGAGAGAGAACAGTGGCTGATTTCCCCATTGCCATTGCACCAATCCCGGCACACCACCAACTGCAGATGAGCCACCAGCAGCTAAAAACATTCAGGCTAATGCTCCGCTTCTCTGAGAGTTTGGGGCAGATGTTCCTCACTTTTTTTTTTTCTCCGTGTGTGTATGTGTGTGTGTGTTTCTGTGCATAGCTTAACACTCTTGAGTTAGGCTTTTTATGCAGGGTATAGAACCGTGTTTGCAGGTTTTATCCCTTTGGTCTAGCTGATTAAAACAGCCACATAATATAAAATAACATTTTAAATATTTATATCACATACTCATCCTTCCATTGTCTTTCCCTACTTATCCTTGCAGGGCCACAGGGGCACTGGTCTCCATCTGCAGTCATTGAACAGGAGGCAGCATAGACGGCAGACAGGTTAGTGGTCTATCAAAGGCTGCCAACAAAGAGATATACAGGTCAAACAGTCATCCATAAACACACTCACACTCAGGGTAATTTAAGGGTGGCCAATTAATCTGCTACACGTGCTTTTTTAGCTATGAGAAAGAGCTGGAGTACCTGGAGAGGACCCTCTCATTCAAATAGAGAACGTGCAAACTCCATGAAGAAAGACCTCAGGTTTAGATTTAAAAACAGGATATTTTTGCTCAGAGGCAGCAGTACAAACAATTGCACCAGTGAACAACCTATACATACAGTAACAGTTATAAAAACAATCAAACAAAATATGTATCCTATTGTAGGAGGCTCAGCAAATATGTAAAAGATGGGGTTGAGTCCAAAGTTAGACTAAATGCTACATGTGGTAGAATACTTTACACTTTGCATCATCATGAACATTTAAAAACTCTACACGATGGTTACAGCATCCTATAAGGGATGTTTTTTTATTACTAGATGATAGAGAAGGTCTCTTTATCTAAACTAACAGACATCACACTGTTTATTTTGTAGATGTGAAAACCATTTCTAGATATACTCAACACTATTATAGTTAAGTTTAATTTAGTTATATTTTATCAACTCAGGGGGGCTTGGTTTAAAAACAAAACCCAGATTTAAAAGAAAATGTGGGGGTTATACCATTTTCGAATACTTGTACTACTGTTCACTAATATCAGTCCAAATTCCTAATAAAACAATTTGAAGTTTCATAATATTTTAGGAAGAAGGTAAAAAGATAAATAGATAAATAAAAATGTGACAACTTGTGCAAGAGACTGTATTTAAAATGACTACAAAAATCTGAGAAATAAATATAAAATGTTCATCTCCCACGAGCACTAAGTTCAGATTCAAATATAAAATCAACAAGTTATCCTTCAGTATTTTATTCCTGTGACCAATACATAGTTAATCTCGACTTAGTGTGGATCATGCATCTTATTATTATTACAGACACTCTGGGCTCAATCCTCAGCATCTGCATAATACTGAAAGAGCTTGCTACAGTTTAATCAGTATCTTGTTACTCTAGAGAGTCGAGCTGGATGCGTTATCGCAAAAGGAGGAAGTTCAAATGAAGCTCAATAAATAAATTAATGCCTTGACGATTAGCTGTCACATAAGAAATTAAAATGACTTCAAATTATTCATTTTCAAACAGGTGCTGCCAAAGAAGGCTGTGATTGTTGTAGTAATTGTCAAAATCAAACAATTTGTTTTGATGAACCATCCATATGTATCACTAATGAAATATTCAAGATACCTTGAATAAAATTATTTTGAAGTTGTTACGTCTTTGGTTTTGGTCTTGCCCAGGCCTTTTTTTATTTTTTCTTTATCTTTCTCTCCCTCCTCCCTTATAATGTTTTTGGGGCTTTGAAAATCGCCATGACAAAACTGTGTTTAAAACTCAATCACATTCTTTTAGCAAATTATTAATTGTGACTGTCATAGTAGCGGCATCCTCCTGACAATCACACGACCGCCTCAGAAAAATACACTTGACAGCTTAGGACCCCAAATCCCACAATGAATTCGTCCTTGACACATCCTTAATGACGATCATCTTGATGATTGTAAATACATTATCATATCAGATCACGTCTGTGTTGCAATCATCACCTCCATTTCCTTTTAATTAAACAGCAAAGCTGACACCACATCTGTCAAAAAGGAAGTGAGACTTCTTGAAATCGGTGTGAACTTTTTCTTTTTTCTCATTCCTGCTCCAAAGCAAACAAAAGAAAGGAAAATGGCTTTGAAAATAACACGCTCTATCAGTGCCTGTCGTCTCCTTGCCCTCTCTGCTTTTCTTCCTTTTACCCCCCCACCTCTTTCTTTTTCTCTCTCTCTCACACACTCTTACCACTTCTCCATCTCTTCCCCTTTCCCTCACCACTTGAAAGGCAGGGTAATGAGACAGCTAGAGAGGAAGAGCAAGGTGTCCACGAAGCATCAGTTGTGCACAGGAGAAGTGAAAATTTACTGCAAATGAGAGGATGCCCGTAAATTCATTTTTATTCAGATTACTGTCATCATACATTACGGCTCTCCCTTGTAAACATTTGGCCTCGGTTTTTGTGACGAGGTGTCATTATATTTGCCAGATTACGTTATTAAGCTATTAACACGTCAAGCACTGCGGGCAACAATACAGGGGCACGCTTAAACAAGCTGAAGAGAATGGAGGAGGTGTCACTGGCTTGACATATGAAGGCACTTTAATAGCTGCTGCTCTGAAGACAGAAGAGCGAAATTAAATAGACAGCTTTCATGCCGGGAATGGAGAGCGCTATTCGCAAGTGCTCAAAGCTGACTTAACCATCTTTACGTGGTGATTATTTAACACGGCTGCAAATAAAATGTTGCAATTTAGGTCTGTGGAAAACATATTTTCCTGCACGTGTATGTTTTATTGCTCATATTTACTGGTTATTGGTGTCGTTATGAAAAAAGAGGCCTGTTTGAATTTGGAGGCCTAGAGAGAGGGAGAGAAAAAACAAATCTTTTCTTATATCATGCAGACAGTTACAGTAAAAACTTTATTTACTTGGTTGTGTTGTCTAGTTGTTTTTAAGCAGTAAAACACAAGAGATTAACATCTGCTTTTTAGGCAGATGTGGCCATAATGGCACATCATTTCATGGTGCATGCCAAAAAAAGTAATGAAGTCAGAAGATACAATACAACCTACGATATTAATAAACATAGTGCTTTAAAAAAAAAATAAAACTAAGTGCAACACAACAAGTATTACAATTAACATAAAATTATTATTAACATAAAAAAAAATCAGAATCAGTCTGATAAATGTCAGAAAACCAGCTTTTAAAGCCATATTCTATTTGGTAGTATCTGGGAATAGTCCTTTAATCATGAGGAAAAAACATTTTATAAATTTGACAGAATATGGATTTGAAAAATGTTAGCTTTTGATTACTAACAATGTTTTTACTGTTGTAGCTATGATAACACTCATGACATACAAAACCAATGACACACAATGAGTTAAGTACTTTTTTATCTATTCCAATCATGTTTTTATTGTTATAGTTATAAAATAATTATCTCTTTTAATTTGTACACCATAATCCTCATAACTTGTGTGTCTGGTAGATATTCCATTGATCGATAAGGTGCAGTTGCTGCGTGAGGTCATTATGGTGGTAAATTATAATTTATTCTAAGCATGGTGTTTGTTTGTTTTTTCTTCAATGAAAATAACATTTATGTCAATATTAAAATAGTGTTTTGCTGTCAGTACAGTAATGTACTTTAATAAATCTATTTAACTATTAATGTATATATGTAATTATCCTTATGCCACTGCAATGTACCTTTCCTATTGAGTTTCTTTTCATTTTTTTTTTATCATACAGGACTTGGGATGGCCCTGCTATGTAAATGAGCTTGCCTTGCCTTAGTGTTTAGGAGACTTTTAGTTTTCTGTGTCTGTTCACCAGTACTGTAAAAGAATGTTCACATGTCACACTTACCTTTCATGTACAAAATGTATTATAGCTGTCATATCTCAAAAAACAATAAAGAGTCTTATTTTGCATCATACATAGATATTGTTACTGTAATTTTAGAACTTAAAAAAATCACAATCAAAACTAATTTTAAAATAAGCTGTTTTTTTGTATGAATATATAAGCTTTTGTGATCTTTACTATTTTTATTTGTTTAATTTTAAATGTATAAACATCCCGCATAAGCTTATAAGATTTTGATCCCATTTGCTTTCTAAGCATAAAACATGCTCTAGTCTGAATCAGGTTCACATATAGATCTTTCATTCACCCATGTCTAAACAAGGTTTACATGTTGCATCAAAATTGCAGTTTGGTTTACTGCATTTGCACTCTTTAGCTAATAATCTTTGGAAAAGCACTTAACTCTTTCAAACAAATACAGTTAATTGCCTTTTAAACATAATTTGGATAACCAAGGTGGAAAATTCTGACTCCTTGTCCAAGAAGAGCCATTAAAGGAATTCAGATAAGCTGAAGGTATAAGAAATGTACTGAATATAAGAGTAGGAGACCCATTAAACTGTAGGTTTGTCAATAAAAATATACACTTCAGCTCAAAAGAATGGAAGCATGTTCAGGTTCCTGTTTATAATACTTGTCTTATAACATGATGGGCTCTATATAAATTTGGTGACATATTAACTAAAGATTTGTGTAAAGGAAAGAAAAGAATATCCTACTATTATGGTTGACAAGATTATTGTGAATTTAACCCTTTGAGAAAGTAAAGGCTTAACCAAATTTTGCAGACTACAAATATTTGCTAGGATGTTGATAACGCATTGAAGAAAGCAAAAGCTAAGTAACGAAGAAACAAACAAAACATGCAGCTTATTATAAAATTGTACACTAAAAAGGCAACTCTTGATGAAATATTAAAGTAATGCTGTGTAATTTTTACAAGGGGCACTAGACTTGTAAATTTTAGGCTAAATGCCTTTTTTAAACAACCTGTAACATGCACCATAGAGAATTAAACTGTCTTGGAATCTAATAGCTGACCACTTTGGACCAGCATATCGAAAAGTCATGGAGTAACCTGTAAAGAAAAGAACACATTCATCCCTTTACATTAAATCCTACAACTGAGAATCAAGAATATGTCTCAACAGTTAAGACTTGTGTTTGTTGCTGTCTGTACCAACAACTTTTAGCTGAGTTATGTCTGGTGTTTAAGGGGAGCTTAGATTGCCGCAAAGCTGTGCCTTGATCGTGATTGAACTGACCTTTTCAAGTTACATAATCAAGCTTTTGAGAGGGTAATCCAAACGAAGCATTGTATCGCTCAAGAGCTGTATTTTACTTAAAACATAGCACCTAACATGTATATCAAGGCTAATATTTGGATAAAAATGTACATGGTATTGCTTTAACTTTTGTGAAGAGAATGATCTTTTTTTTTCTTTTCTTCAAATTAAATCTCGATTAAAAACCGGGCCTGTTGTGTTCCAGTCCTGTTGCCTTCTGGAGCCTAATGGGAACTAAGAAAATTTACCAGATAGTGAAATTTGTTGTATTCAATGCGATAAGTTGTTATAAGACTTAAAGAAGAGATATAAACTAAGTTAAGCACATAAAAGTTTGTCTGAACAAGTTTTTTAGACTGTTTTAGAGAAAATATAAGCCCACTATAACTCTCTGATTTTTAACTAAGACTAAACATATAGCTGTCAAAGCAATATTTTTGTTTAAGAATCACATTTAAAAGAACTTGGGATACTTGAAGCAAAGGAAACTAAGTAAATCATAAGTTATTTACATCAAGGTGCCCTTTAGCCATGTGCAAATTCTTCCTGAACTTCATAATAAAAAGGAACAAAAAAATAAACTAACTAGCAATAAAGTTATTCTTTGTGTTGTGTCGGCTTAAACTTTGTATTTTCATCAAATCTTCTCAACAACAACAAAAAGTCTACATTATGAAACAAACAGGGGTCCCAACGGTGACAAGAGGAGGCTGCACATGGATGGCCAAGTCAGCGGTTTTGAGTGGATAAATCCGTGGTAACCTATTCAAATGGTTCAACCACAGCCAAAATCAGCTGCAGCAGCCAACGGCGCCAGAGCTTCCCCTCCGTTCGTTCAAGCCAACACCGCAGCTTAGCAGTCTTAACACAGAATCCACCACTTATCATCGTCGGCATCCAGCACCACAACACTCCACCATGAAGAGGCTTGAGTTAAGCCGGTTAAAATAACACGAGACAATACATCAACAACAGCTTCCTCTTTCCCCTTTTGATGCCTGCTTAATTTAAATGGTACAATAGGCTGAATCCTGTTCTGGTGCTCGACCAAAGGACCACAGAGCTCTGTCCATCTCTCCTTCACATCAGAGGCTGCTGGAGAAGCGGGGGGCCCCCTGATACTGTGTGGGGTTGGCTGATAAAGGCCTTATTTCAGGGTCTTCCAGTGAGCGGGCCGGATTCTACTCCCCAGCAGGGACGGCAAGGGCCGCGCCGGTTAAGGCAGACTCTAAAACTGCAGTTAGAGCTCAGACACAGGGAGGGGAGGGGAGAAAGAAGAAAGTGAAGGAAAAGTGGAAGAGATTGAGTGAAAGAGAGAGGTGTTGACTGATAATGGATGGTACCTGGAGAGATCCCCATGCATATGACACCTTGAAGCTATATATTGGGGAGTTAAAAGTTCAATCTTTTTACTTTCTCCTTTTGTTTTGGGACGATTTAAGCACTGTCTCATGGTATTTGACTTTTCTTCCAGGCGTTGACACATGACTGAGGTCCCATTACCGCCAGCCCTGTTTGCTACCGAGGCAAACGATACCCATTGACCGGCATGGGCCCTCTGAAGCATTTTACCTTGCGTTCATCCAGGACATGACATGACCTTTGAACCTGTGGAGCCCAGCTGTCAAATGTCTCCACTGTCGTTCCCTTCGGAGACCCTCTGATTCCTCACAAGAAATCAAACACTCTCTATCTCCATAGATGGCTGCAAATAAACACAGTTTTTATCACATTTGCAGCTATGATATAGAATGCAGGTATACTTGAATGATTAATTGTAGATGCATATTGAATTTTAAAATTTAAAATAGAATTATCATGCAACTTATTGTATTTTTTTTGTTTGTTGTCTTTTATTTTTTTTTACTAGGCAAGTAGGGATCTATCAGTATAATAATACTATAAACATGCACAAGCGGAGGAAGTGGAAAATAGGGTTCTAATTTTAGAAAATGGAAATGAAAGGACCTAAATTTGCTTTTTGAATATAACAATTTCTAATGCTGAGGAGGGAAAGATGAGCAATTTGTAAAACCTGTCTACTTCTAAAATCTGCATCTGCATCATTATCTTGGCCGATTGGCTTGAATAAATGTGTTTGCTGTGAATCCCATATATCCCGGGCTACGAATTCACTGTGACAGGAGCACCACCAACTGGCCAAAACACGCCTCACCATTAACTTACCTGGATTCTCTACTCCTCTGATGTGCATTGAAAGATTAGTCACATGCATCCAGTTGCAACCTCCACATTTAAACAGTCTTGATTTATTCTTAGTGCGATCTGAAAAACAAGCAAGATTTTTTTTTTTTTTTCTAACTCAAAACCCCCTCGGAGAGGTTGACTTCATGGTATCCATCATCATGCATCTTTAATGACGTCAGGCCAGGAGCATGGGGTAAAATCACAGTACTGGCCTGAGGCTAAAACCAGCTAAAATGAGGTTCCTCTTACTCCTTCCCACGCAGAGAGAGCTGCACACAGGCCGAGAGGGAGGGTACATCGCGCCCATCGATTGCTGAAGCTGGCGGCCACTCGATGGGGTGATGGATACATTTTTGCAAAAAAAAGAAATCAGAATTGGAAAGCCTGAGACAGACACGTGACAAACGATGGATTCCTTGATTTATGGGTCTTTCTGAAGGACTGGAAAAGGGACAATCCCCTCTCACCCAATTTGATTTAACTTTAAAGGGCCTTTGGAGACTCACAAAAAACAGCCTGAAAAGCAGAGAAACTTCCCTCTATTCAAGACACATGACAGAAACAGGAGTAATGTTGAAGGTTGTCACACAGATCTCTGATATCTCTTCAGTTATAATTTCATCAGTAAGGAGCACATTCATAGACTTGGAAAAAAATAAAATCTTCACATTCAAAGGATAGGAAATAGACTTGAGTCGAAATCAATTACACACAGTTGCCCTCAAACAAACAAGTCAAATATAGCTCAGGGCCAAATCGCATTTTATGTCACAAAGAACAAAAACAAAAGAGCGAGCAATAAAAGATCTCCCACATTTTAACAGCATACAGTAATTTTAGAGCTATTTCCTGCAAAAGTCCGCAATAGCCCGAGTGTGGCTTGGAAACATCTTTCAGTTGCCGAGCCCCCAGCCTTGACCCCAGGGGTCAAAGTCAGTCAGGCTCTTCCTGTCTGTGGCTTTTCCCAGGATCCCCTGCCTGTCGGCATGTCAGCACCTCTCCTGTCTCCTCACCAACTCAGGATGTTGCTTTTGCCTTCCAAGAGTTTCCTGAAACCGGAGGAAAAAAAAAAAAAAAGATTGGTTTCCATGTTGGGGTCACTTGGTGTGAAAAAAAGCAAAGCCATTAAACGTTACTGTTTTGTATATTTGATTCAATTTTGTAAACTCGCTGCCCTTTGACAGCAAGTTTGTGGAAGTGAGGATGTGTTAGCCTGGAGGGGAAGGAAAGTAAATTTATGGAATGGTTTTATACAACGAGTAAACACAAGAGACGCTTTTGCTTAATGTTGTTATTTTAAATTGTAGTTTGATTTTTATTTTAGTTTTACATACATCACAAGGTACACTAAAAAGTGCTCCAAATTAAAACATTGCTCTGTTGCTGAAATATTTTTTTAGCTGCAAAAATAATTAAAGTTGACACCGAAATGGGGTCATGGCCTGATTAGAGTGCATGATGGACAATTAATAGTGATGTTGCTAAAACAGTGGAGGCTGTAAATGGGGCACATCATTAAAATGACACATAGGTGCCTCATTCTACTTCTTTCTTCAGGTGCTGAACGAAAGAATGAAGGCTAAGTGACAAGGTTGCACCCCTGGCAACAGACGTCCTGATTACTTTTTCGTCTCCATCCTTGCAGCAGCGCCCAGATAGACGCACAACTTCAACCCTATATGCTCAATTGAAGGCCGTGTTTGTGATGCAGAAGTTAGCTATGCACACCTTTGTGTAAGTTTGATATTAAGTCTGTCATGGATGCTTAAAAAATTCCTCTTGGCCCCTGCAGTATACCCGTAACTCTTATTCCCTTGTTGAGCAGCCCAAAGAGTATGTGTGTATAAATGGAGGGCCTGTCATTTCACATTCATTAAAAGTGAAGTTCCAAAATTAATAATGTAAAAATATGGGTTTTAATTAGTCTTCTATTCTGCCCAATGTACTTAAATTGGATCATCGGGTCCCTGTTGCCCTTTCACTTAATAAAGAATTAGCCTGTGATGTTCTTAGCTTGACAGGTAGGATAAAGTGGAGAAAATCACTGCTGTTATATAAAGGATATATCCGTTTGTACGTAATTTGCAGCTTAGTCAATTTGACAGTGGGGGGAGGTTCCCAGCTATGGATCCAGTGCAGGTTTTCCATTTAATGCATTTCTATCATGTTATGGCGTGACCACATCATTGCCTTGCATTGCTCTGCGCTGTCGCATAATTAGTGACATTAATCCAATTTGATTGGATATCTGCTTCACTTTAGTAGGGGTATCATTTCTGTACCTATGCTGACACGGTTACTACTTAGTCTGATTTATTCCATGATTTGGAATTTTTTAAGATCCAGATTTATTTTTAATGTTTTAAACTTTTTTATGGCTAATAATTAATTCAAAATTAGATTGGAGTTTTATGGTTATTTGTGACAGTGTGTGAGCATTTCATTCACTCGACATCTGTGCTTTGAACTTGCACAGATAAAGAAGCAGCTTTCTCTCATGGCCGTCCAAAGCTCAGAGCTTGTTCTATCTAAAAGGTTAAATAGAGGGGTTTAAAAAGAGGCTTTAGTTGAAAGCATATGGCATCCATGAGTGATCCTTTACATTCAGTGGCAATATAGCGGTGTTTGTGTGGTGGGCGAGTGGGTGTTGTCGTGCTATTCTCAGGCAACGAGCCCAGACAGCCCTCTCCTCTCGCTCGCTCACTCCCTCGCACGGGACAGGCACAGCTGTCAGATCAAAATCAATCGCATTTTAAAGGACGTGCGAGCTAAATATTTCATTCTTGCCTTGGGAACCAATTAAGTGCTACATATGAAGTCAGAAGGACTGGTTGAGCCGGAGTCATACTGGTGCGTACCAGCTGCTCATTGCTTACTTCAACCCCCCTCCCACAACCCACCCCTCCCTCTTTACTCCATGCAAATGTGTCAGTGTGAACGTTCGAGTTCAATTACCTAGTGATGTTTTAAAAATGCACCAAAGCCAGACTGGCAGTCCGGAATTGGAGGGGATCCACCCCAGGTATGTTGTTTATTTAGTTGTTGTCTGTTGTGCTGGCTGTAACCCATTTGCCCTGATTGCAGATGTAAAGGATCGCAGTGATAGGAGGATCTGGGGGCCCTTCAAAGTGCCATGTGTCAGAAAACACCTCACGCCGGATGGCAGGGACAACTGGCATCTATTCCTCAAACTGCGACCCCTGCCTCTATTTCCCATTACAGTGAATAACTATTTGGAAAATGAAGTTATTTTCAAACTTAATCTGGGGAAGTTTTACATTTCTTTATAATGTATTACTGCTTTATTTCTTTATCATACATGCACAGGGTAATTAACTGGAATTGGATTCAGGCCAAGTTTTAAAATAATCTGTCTTGATAGGTGTACAGTAGCTGGAAGATAAGATGAAAAAAACAAACACACAAAGAGATCACTCTTCAGTGTAGACAATGTTGCTGAGTGAAGAGGAATCAGTCAGCTATTCTCTCTTTCAGTGAGATATTTAAAAATGAAATTAGAGTTTTATGAACCTACCACAGTGTAAACTCTATATTAGATTAAATCACTACTTCTGCTCTTGTGTATGCACCAAAATAAGGAAGAGAGCAAGAGTTAAAGCTGATAACAGGAAGGCTGAACACAGCAGGAAATGTGCTCTTTTTAAGCTTTAAACTTGTTAAACGCAGACTGGTGTTATGACTTAAAATTTTATCATAGTGTTTTATGGTATTTCTTTCGCCATGTTTAGGTGAGGGAAAATTCAGTCTTTTTCCTGAATACCATTGACTGTAAATAGAATCTCATAAATGTTAAGAATTAGATCTATCATTGGATAACAAAGCATTTTTTCAAGATGTCATGAAACCAAAACTGGAAAAAGTTAAAGCAAAAAATATTTCCAGTTTTAATAAGGATTTACTAAAAAAAGGTGTTTTGTGGTTAATTAAAATTGCTGTGTTGTCATATTTTAAATACCTAATGACAATAAGAATAGACAGCAACAATAACAGTAAATTTAGATTTGCAAATGTTCCCACCTTCTGAAAATGTTCAAGCTTAATATTCTCTGTGCTGAACTCTATCATCTGATCATAACGTCGATTTCTTTGCTACTTATAGATAATTACTGATGATAATTTACAGCAATTGCTTGTGTTACTTTTTTATTACTGTCAAATTAGAGTCATTAAAAAATCACCTTGACAAAGACATAGCTTTCCAGAAAACAAAGACTGCAACTTGGCCACAAAATTCTGATTGGTGCATTATCTTTTCTTTTTTTATCAATTGTGTCTGTCCTCACATGAACCAAACTGGATTTGGGTATTTAGCATTACTTTGAAACCTTAAAATTAATTTGTAAATTACTATTATGGTTGTGATGGCCACATTTTTGGAATCTTCAAAAGGTTAAACTCTTCATTTCGTCCCTGCTTCCAATATGAATTATTAAAGACTTCTTTAAGATTATATATTTTTAAATATCTTACACTGTAGTTCTTCTTGAAGTGAATTCAGAAGAAGCAGGACAAATATTTACAAAGACATTTAGAAATAGTGTAAAGAACTTGCTTGTGCATCAAATTTATTTATTTGTTTTTTAATCAATTTTTTTTTTTTTTTTGTTGGTCATTCCTATATTTAAAAAATGTTGACAGTTTTTAGAGGATCCTGCAGTTAACAAAATATGATCCTATTGATTATGTCTCAGGCCACACCATCCAATAGCTTAATATAAGATTAAAATTTCTGTAATATGTTTTTTCGCCTTGTTTTCAAATATGAAAAAAGATGTTAAGAATAAAATTTGATATTTTTAACACATTTCAACATTGCCACAGCTCTAGATATTCTAACCAGTCAGGTAAGAGTGCACCATAAAAAAAAAAACTTAAAATAAATGTCTGAAGATGAATTGCAATTGGCTAAGGTAAAAAGCTGCTTTTAAGCTTTTACTTTTTTACTTTTTATTCTTTTTACCTGAACTAAGATTTTATATATGATGATAAAATATAGGCCTTGTATTTTAATATATTAAAGTAAGAATGTATGCAACTTTAACTTTTAACTTTAATCGTTTTACTTTATAATTAAGTTGTCAAGATAAGAATATTTAAAGAACATAAACCACTCAAGGAAGGCCAACTTGAAACATGCTAAGAGGCTGAAACAGAGAAGGTCAGCGCAAAGGACTGTAAATGCTGAAGGTGTGCATATGAGTGAAAAGGGCTGGCAGCCAGAGTGGACTTTCTGAGAGAGCTTAAAAGAAAAAAAAAGTGAGAGGAAAAACAAAAGGAGAAAGTAGAACAGAGAGATACGGTGAACGAGTTAAAGTGAGAGACAGTGCAAAAAGGAAATGGTGCAAAAGAGAGAGTGTTAGAAGAGGAAAAAGTAGAAGAGAAAGTGAGAAAGAGACAGGGAGGGAGTATGATTGATAATGGTGCTGACAGAACCCCTCTGGCCATGCTCTCTGTGGCAGTTTGGGGAGACAGGGCCTCCCCGCGTGAGACCGAGCTGCCCCTCGCCACTGTCCCGGCACACACTCCACATCTGGTGGGATCGCCCACACTAGGTCAAAGGTCACTGCACCAAAGGGGCTACTTTCGGACTTACATCCCCAGAATGCTTGGAGAAAAACACAAGGCCTGTGGGGTTCTCTGCAATAATCAGCGTTTAAAAAGTACAAGCAGGGGCTTAATCAATCCTCGTTTTGTTTTTTTTTTGGCTCTTCTGCTATGCACTGACCTGGGAAAAAATAAGTAATAGGACCCTCCCATCCTACCGCGCTCCCAAAAAATCTTTTTAACTAAAGTAAGATGAAAAAGGCCCTGGTGTAGGTAAGCAGAGATACATGTGCTGATGTGCAGTGTGTGTCCTGTGTGAGTGCATGTGCTCACATTCTTGCTATATGTGTGTGCATTACTGCCTGTGTGCGACGAGACAACACTGATGAATTAGGGATAAATAATGAAGTAGCTCAGGGACTGATTTGTGATAGCAAGAGGGCCCATCAACAGAGAACACTAATACTTTTGAATGCTATGCCGTTTGATGTTGATCAAGTTCAACTCGGCTGACAGGGCTGAGAAGACTGTGGGGAGCAAAGGGACCATTCGAGAGAACCTACTCAGACAGGTGAAAGAGGAGAGGGACAATACCACTCAGAAACACTCAGATAGGCATAAAAACCACACACAAATCCAGCAAGCCATTTCTAGTGTACAGGTGTTTAAAACTTTTACTTAAAAGACAAAAAATATTAACACATCTTTTCTTTACTCAGAGTTTTTTTTAAATATATATATAGGAATATTACAAGCAAGGGTGTGAAGAGTACACTAAAATTGTACTCAAATAAGAGTCACAGTATTTAACCACGTTTTTACTCAAGTAGAAAGTCTTCTGTAAAAATGCACTCAGGTACTAAAAAACTGAACATGAAATCTGATTAACTATTTGAAATTGTGTAATAAGAGA
>NW_015150886.1:295639-296859 GCF_000732505.1 Cyprinodon variegatus
AGTTTCTACCTTAGTCAGTTAAATAACCTGCTGCTGTCATTTTGCACATCTGCAGTGTTGTTGCAATTTTTTCACATGTCCGTAACTGTAAAAATTACCACAGCTGTACTTTGATTATTTATTCTCCAAATGCACAGTATTTACATAGTAAAAACACTGTACAGTAAAGCATATTTTTTTTACTTTGTTAAATATTCTATTATTTTTATACACTTTTTTAAGGTCTGCGTTTGTGTGACCACTTTTGCTAAAGTCTTTATACTGATTAACTCAATTAAAAAGTATGGTGCTTTAAATTTATTTTTCTTAGAAATGTATTCAAGTAGTTGTAATTACAGTAGTTACTACCCACCCCTTGAACATTTTCACAATGACATGCATCAGCTGATATTTATAAAGACAATGTAGACAATGTTTTTTTTTTTTTTTCTTAACCAAAAACTCTTTATACTTTCGCGAAAACATCCAGTGGTTCACCATGGTTTTCAGGAATGTATTTTGCTGTAATTACATGTCTTTTGGGGTATATCTCCAATGGCCTTGCCAAAAAGTTCAGTCAGTTTGAATCAACAGCATCTGTACAAGAAGTTTTCAAAGCTAGATTTCGTACTCATGCAAATGTTTTAATATAAAAAGATCTGATACCTTTGTTTGCTTAGGGTGATTGTTGTCCTTAAAAGTGAACCTTTGCCCAAGTCTCAAGCAACCTGTATCTGATTTTTTCATCAATCAATGCTCCTTCTTTCATTACACTTCCTCTTAGTCCAACTGCCCCTGCTTTAGAAAAACATTCCCCAGCATGATATTTCCTCTACCATTTTTCACAGCGAGGACCAGTAGAAGTGCTGGGGTGAGGTTGGCTTGATGAAATTATCAGGGTAGTAAAAATTGTGAAAGTTGCGTTTTTGTCCCATCTGAAATGGCCAATTTGTTCTGCGGTGTTTTCTGTATACCACTATTGACCCTACATCTTTAGATTGGATTTCTTATTGCTTTGTTCTTGGCCTTCGTCAATAAAGGTCAGACATATGCAGTGCATATAGATTAACGAACCTGAGATGTGGATTTGTGCAACACCTCCAGGGTTAACACATTGGGTCACATATTTTTTGATTGTGAAAAAATTTTAAAACCAAAGATTCTTCTACCTGCATTTTAAAACAACCATCTTCTGCTGGGCAATCTTATATGATTTGTCAGCAATCATCTTAAATGATACC
>NW_015150886.1:296953-353669 GCF_000732505.1 Cyprinodon variegatus
CAAAAAAAAATAAATAAAAAAATAAAAACATTAAGGTTTCAGGCTGTAACACTACGAGAAATAAAAAAAAATCAAGGAGAATAGATACTTTTACAAGAGTCTGTATTTAAACCTTTGGTTTTAAATAAGAAAAGGTGAACACATTACTTGTATACTCAGAGGTATTTTCTTTCATTATAGAGGGAGTTTTGATAATTAACTGGGTTAAATATCTCACTAACTCACATTAAACTGCATGGTGGCAAATCATTTTGCATCTATAGACATTCATGACGTGCCGCTGTTTCTCCATTGCTTTGGGCACGGGTCATTTTCAAAGTGTCACCATTTAACCAGGGGGAGGGCCGGGTCTCCATACCTCCAGCATTAGTCCGTGTGGGCAGAGTTCGGGTGTGTGGAGAGCGTGGCCTCATTATGAAGGAGATAAAGACCGTTAAGGCTGTTTGGTCTTGGGCCGGCTCCAGCCCCTATGGTGAAACACACCTGCTCCCCTCTTTAAAAAGCCCTGCTCCAGTTTAGCTCTTGGCCACGGACGAGTAATGACCTATCCAGGGGGCCGTAACGCCCGCTTCGTTTAGCCTGTCGTTAAGACCCAGAGTCAGCAGCATACTGCGGCACAGTACCGTGCCAAAACTCAGTACAGGGTGTCCTTGCCAAAGATCTAACATCAAACCTACTCTGTTAGAATATGGATATCTAAGTAGTTAGCTGCATTAATGAAACAGCAGAATAAATTGGGCAGGATCACTACCATCATTCATCACTTCAAGAATTTTTCTCAGACGTATTGTCAGTTGGACAGAAGCTTTGATAATTCAATGCATTCATCAACTTGAATATGAATCAGAAGAGGTTTCCCTGTTTTTCCGCCAGAAGGAACATACTCTTACACTATCCGATTAGTAATTAGCAAACATAAAGTTACTGCTTGACACTGCTTGGTTCTTCCATTGTTGTCCTCTCTTTATTGTTACACGCAGGGACTTATAGACATGCATGAATCCATGCACGCACACACAAAGCTGTGCGCTGAAAAAGCATGCATGCATGCATGCATGCAAACACCTTCCCGCACACAAATGTGCTCTCACACATTTAAAGATTTCCCAGTTTCCCAGTTATGTTTTCATCAAAGCTTTTCTTTGGCACTACAGAGCAGCGTCAGTATGGTAATGTGTTGTGCTGCCTGGAAAGCTGTCAAAAAGCTCCCACCTTGGATGAGAGACCACGGTAATTCAACTGGGCTCCTGTCTTCTGTGTGTTCAGGTCTCCTCATTATTCCACTTTGTGGGGTAATGGCGTCTTGCACTGTTTTATCTGTCAGCTTGCAGCAAACTATAGTTTTTTAGCCCTGTATATTAGATGCTAACATCAAAGGCAGCTGTCTTGACACAGGAGAGACACTGAAAAAAATTGTTGTGTTAAAAAAAAAAAAAAATGGAAACACTCCCGGTAGGCGAAAATTGAATCTCTTTACGTCTAGGGTGATGTGTGTATTGAGAATAGATTTGCTGGTTGGCGTCTGTGTGTTTGTTCTCGAGTAAACAGCAAGGCTTGTTTGGGTGTAACTGTCAGAAATATGCCTGTGCCCCGTGTGAAAATGGGTTTGTTCGCAAAGTGGAAGTTAGAAAAAAACAGCAGCACAAATTCACTTTTGCTGTCTGATCAATGGGGATTTAAGTTACCGGTGACAACTGCACAGCAGATGTCAAGAGACGCAGACCCCTTGCATATTGCAGTGATGCTAGCCACATATTCTCTGCAGTTTTTCCTGACTTGTCTCTTTTTACTCAGCTGAATGCTTCTGAGGAGTGATACATACATGCAGTTAGATCATCTGAGGAAGTTTCAAGAAAAGTGTGCCTCCAAAACTAAAGTCTGACATTCCTCCAACTGAACACATGCACATATACACACCTCACTCTTCCTGTACACTCACCTCTAGTTGGGCTTCTGTCCCCCTGGGTGGTGGCAGATTTTTATACAGCGTGTGTGTTTATTGTAAGTAGGTGCGTGATGAGGTAAGTTTAGAAGAATAAATCGGTGTGTGTTTGTTGTCGTGTGTGTTGGGGGGGTAGGGTTCTTTAGAAGACACGGGTAGAGCAAATTAAAACTCACCGCAGGAAATGAGCGCCCTTGGCACTCCTCTTCCCAAGCAGCTGCACACACCCCAACCATCATCTGCCATTTTGACACATCCATGGGGCGTAGCAGGCAGTGACAAGGGGGAAGCGAGGGGTGCCAACGCGACACCCACGGCTTCGAGCGTCGCCAGGCCACAGCCTCCAGCCAAACAGGTGTGTGACATCATGCCGCTGGTTCCTCTTCAGGGGCCCAGGGAGCAGGTCGGGGGACTGGAGCAGAGAGGGGGGGCTGCAAGAGGAAACAAAGGGAGGTTAGGTCTGTACCTGACAAGCTCATTGATAACGTTTGGGACAGGAGCCCTGAAGTCGATGGCAAATTGCCTCTAATGTCTCCCGGAGATCACGGGCCAAAGTCAGGTGCTGGGCGCTAAATGGGCTCATTAGTTATGATTTTTTTTCTTTCAGTTTTTTGGGTGCTTTTCAAAGAGTCTTTTTTTTTTTTTTTGCACACACAAAAAAACACACATATCATCATATTAGATATTTAAAGCCAGGGGGCTTTTCCAAACTTGAGACATCATCAAAACTTCAGACAGGCTTATAGTTGAGCCCTGGTGTTCAGACCTTTTTCTCCTCGCTCTTGTAGAACATACTAAACAGGAGGACCTTTTTGATTTGGAGAATATCAACAGTTCAGAACATTTTATATTGTCTGGGGAATGGACAAGTTGAAATTGAAACATTCTGAAATCGATCTCACAGAAATGATAAATGCTGTAATTTCATTTTTGTCATCTCAACAAATCTTTACCCAGAACAAAACCTAAAAAGAAAGACAACAAATGAAATCAGCAAGCACCTATTTGGAATTCTCAGCATGTCTCTTATACACACCCCTCCTCACACTTCAGTCAAATCCCCCAGCGACAGATCCTGTAACAGAGGAGAAGGAGGCTGTGAGTAGCCTGGGGGGTTCCTAAAGGCACCCGTCTGGGACCTGCTTCATAATCAGTGGACAGAGAGGATAGTGGTGGTACGGCTTCCCAGAGCCACTCACTCCCTCTGGCTGACCGAACTCTGGCAAGCACCCCAGGGCTACCTGTTAAGGTGTTCCCCCCGGTCCACTCTCTCTTCCTGGGCAAAAGACTCACATACAGTTTGCTGTCTTCACACTAAAGCGAGCAAGACCTGGCATCAGATTGCATGAATCTGAGAGAGAGTCTACTTGTGTATTTTCATATGTTTTTGTTTGTTTTGTATGCAAATTGATGCATGCATACTTATGCATGTATAGACAACTCATATGTGTGCCAGCACATCCGCAAGTGTGAGTGTATGTATCTGCTAATGCATGCACATGGTAATGCTCTCACAGCATGCATGTAGAATTGTTATGTGTGATTTCTTGTGCTGCTAACTAAAGCTACAGTGTGTAATTGTTAGTTGTCAAGGAGACATTGCAAGAGAGATGGAATTACTCACCCACATGGATGAAACTGAATGCCAAGAAACAGTCTGGACAATACATGTGTCTCTGCAGACCTCTTTGGCCCTTATTAACAATAATACTTGTTAATAATGGGAAATGGCTCTAATTAGTCTGCAGTGAAACTATCACTCTTGAAAGAAATTATCTTCATGATAATAAAATTTTGAGAGAAATCAGCTGAGACATAACGGACATTAAAGTTAAAATTAAATCCATTGCATTTGATTTCTTTTTACCCATTAAGACATGTTGGATGGGATGTATTTTATCTTTCTTAAATGTTATTGCAGATAGTCAGGATATACAGTACTGTACATAACACTGGCCATGTTTCTGTTTCCATATTCAGTTACAATATTCCCATGACTGTGCCTCAGGGTATTTCCTCCTTTTCACTGTTCTATACCAGACCTGAGCTTCACCGCTACCTATGTAGGATGCAGAAAACAGTGTTTCAGTGGGTGCGAGTGGGACGAGGCAGGTCTGAAGTTGCAGACTTTTTGGACTTTTGGATTCAGGGCCCTGGCAACGAGATAATGTAGACGCTGAAGATTCAACACAAACACTCTGACCATTTCCAAATCTGTCTCACATGCTCAGGCGTCCATGGTTCCCCAAGATATCTGGAGGACAGTGAAGGGTGGGCGTCAGGCTTCTGGGAGGAGGGGTGTAAAAGGCAGAGAGAGCCAGGTCTGTGCCGTCTCCAGTTTGGTTTGGTCCGAGCAGAGAGCCAGCTGGCCTCATTAGGAGTTGATGGGAGGCGGGATGGCATGAGACGTGCACATGCATGCACACATCAACAAATGTAGTGTGAAGCATGGCCTGATGCCCGTGAAAGACCCAAATGGAGCGCTAATTTTTTTTCATTCTTTTCTTGTTAAGAGCATTGTGTTTTGAGAAGGAGTTCAATGTGAAGAAACATGATCATTAGTTTATCTCCCTCTTTGAGGTGCTGTCTTCACCTGGCTTACCTGAGTTACTTTAACGCGCTTCAGTGCCCATTTGATGCAACAGCAAATCTTGAACAGGGGCAAAGAGAGTTTGTTTGGACCGAGCAACATGGGTATAAAGGAGTGAGAAAATATGATTCATGGTAGGGTGGGTCCATCACGAGAGACGGCCGCTGACCTACAGTCTGAGGGCCATTGGACCGGAACCAAGGCCTTGTTCCGACAGAGCAAGCATGGCGTGAGCTGTGACGGATGGCGGTGGTCTGTTCGAGAGCCCCTGAGCAGGTGTGTGAGTCACTCACATCTGCAGGCAAACACAGTGAACCGAGACCAAATGGCAGACGCACAGGGCCCATCGGGTACCTGTGCACTGAGACACACTAATGATTATAGATGCAGGCCTATTAACGGTCACATCTGTAAGGGAGAACAACAACCAGCGCACTGGGAATGACTCAGCAGTTTTCCTTCCCCTTTGGAACACAGACATGCTGGTGTCAGTGTTGGGATAAAAACTCAAGTTGAAATACCTCCATTCTCCATTCACCCCTGTTCAGGAACAAGTACAGACAATAACCCAGCTAAAAGATGCCCTGTCCAAAATAAAAATCTCATAATCTTTCCTCTCAGGTGTCAACATTGATGTTATCATAATGCAGGTTTTGGACTAGAAGTTTAAAAACATTACAAAATTAAACAAAAAAAGACATTGAAAGTAAATACAACTTCTTGTTAGAGCTGAACAGTAAATTATCTAATGGTTCATCAACTTAAAAACAACGTAAAATATTCATTCTAAGAGTATAGGTGATAAATTAAATATTACTCATTGAGTCATTATTTAAAAATGCATAATATGATTTGCATAGTTTTATCTTGATAGGAAATAATAATGGGTAGTTGTCTTGCAGCGTCTTTCATGACGGATGAAGCATGCATCTTTTTGTTCCCTCATCATCCCTCTATCCTTCTTGCTTCTCATTAAAGTTTTAACGGAGGCTGTTTTAATTGTCAATCCTTTGACAGGTTGATAAAAGCAACTTGACAATTAAGTTCATTGGCTCCGCTATGCATATTAATTGGGTCTTATTTGGGTTTCTATTGTTATTGGAAGGAGCACTCGTGGTGTAGCAAAATGTCATCCATTAACTTCTCTCTTCTCAGAACTTAATGTAATTAAGCTTGCTATTGTATGACTACGAGAGGAGGCTCTAGAGAGAAGAACTTTTAGTATTCATTCTATAAATGAGTAATGCCATTCCTGTGACAAGGCAAGAGCGCTATTTCTCCAAAATCAGCCATTCACAACTTTATTATCTGTAACAAGTGCTGCCGGCTCTTGTTTGGCTAATGAACAAAGGAAGATTTCATGTCACCGTGCGTGCATGCACTGAAGCCTGTACTGTATGTGGGGATCTGCATGTGCAGTCCCCTGTCGCACAAAAACATCTAACAGCTGTTTGTCCAGAACACCCAAAATAATTAAAGTCACATTAATGGTTCAAAAAAAGGTGGATGGAGTTGTTTTTTTTTAACCTTCCTAATTTCTTTTATGGTTCATGTCATTTAGTCTCAGTCTGTTTAGAATTTTAAGCTGAGAAAGGACATAACATAAACTGCGCATCAATTTTATCTCCAAATTCATGCACTGATAAAAATAGAAAATAAATGATGGCTTTTATGTTTATTCACACCGATTGGTCCATCATCTGCCACGTGTCCATCAGGGTCACAGGGGGCTGGTGCCTATCTCCAGTACTCTATGGAGCAAAGGCGGGTTTCACCCTGTGCAAAAACCACACACACAACTATGCATACATACACACATTGACACCTTAATGGACAAACCTTATAGTCTGTTTTTTTGTTTGTGATGTGTTACTTAACCATTTCTTATTTATTAATATCTAATGATTTATTTTCTCTCTGATGTTATCACAACCTGTGTTGAGGTAACAATTACTTAGGAGACAATAAGTCAAATGGAGTTCAATTTCTTTTGATATCATAAGTTTTGGGGTATTAATTATTGGGGTGGAAGTAAGATGGGGTAAAACATTGTGTCCTATTATTGTATTCAGTAGCCCTATATTCTTAAGGCTCTAAAGAAATTACAGTTTCGGCATAAACTCCGGACCTCCAGCTTTCATTTGAGGGTATCCACATTAAAGATGGATAAAGGAGGAGTTCTTGCTCCTTAACATTTGCCACCCTGTTCCTAAAGGGAATAAAAGTAATCGGACAACTGACTCAAAGGCTATTTCCGGGGCCAGTTTGGGCAATTCCTTTTTTTTAATGTCATTCTCAGTCAAGCAGCCTGGAGTTGATTCTAGTTGGGATGTTTGCAAATTACAGTGCAAACAACTGAAGTCGAAGAGATGTGACATTAACTTGTAAGACGTGTTTTGACATATTTATCCCCGATTATGAAATTAGAGAACATTTTTATGAACTCTTCTTAGTTAAAAAATATTTTAATTATCCGGATATGAATATTTTTACTATGTAGGGTCTAACATAATCAGTCAACAAAGTGTAAAAAAAACAAACAAAAAAAACAAATGTATTCCGTACTCGAGTTGCAAAATTTTTTTAAACTTTTTTTTTAAAACTTTTTTCCCCGTTTGGCAATACTCCAAAAAATATATATATATACATTTTTTATTCCTTACCTATTTTATGAGATTTTATATCATGCACCAACACAAAAAAAACTGTTCATACTTCAAAAGTGAAATATAAATAAGGCATTGTTTGAATTAGATTTGTAAACAAGCAAACATTTAAAATAATTAGTAAGTAGAGTTTATTTCTTAAACATTCTCTTGCATTGACGAACATCTCACAAAGCACTACAAAGAAAAACAGTAATATGACTACTAAGATTAAGTGACATGACAGGCAATGAAAAAGATAAAATATTTACCATCAGTCCAAAAGACTACCAAGTTTGGTTATGCAATAATTTACTTTACCTTGATATCCTAGATGAAACTAAGTGCAACCAATTTAAGATTTAACAGCATTTAACAATTTCACAGCATTTAATTATAGACAAGGAGACATGGTTATTATTATCATGTTTGACATGCATTACCTTAATGAGCAGTCACATTTTAAAAACAGAATTCAGCTGTAAAGGCTTAAAGCTGTAAAGACGTAAATTAATGGTCCATGGTCCAAAACCTGCTTGACCATAGCTACCTCTTAGCAAGCATTTATAGTCATATTCTTGCTTAAACACTTATATGATAGTGTTATATTAGGTCCAAACACATTTAGAAACCGGCAAGATTTTTGCTTTTCTACCCGTTTAGAGAAACATATTCAAACTGTAGTCATATAATAGACATGGCCATAAAGTCCAGACCTCCAGCTTTCATTTGAAGGTATCCGCATTCAAATTTGATAAAAGAGGAGTTCTTGTTCCTCAACATTTGCCAGTCTGTTTCCAAATTGACTAAAAGTAATTGGACAACTGACTCAAATGCTATTTGCGGGGCAGGTGTGGGCAATTCCTTTTGTTATGTCATTCTCAGTCAAGCAGCCTGGAGTTGATTNAGTAATTGGACAACTGACTCAAATGCTATTTGCGGGGCAGGTGTGGGCAATTCCTTTTGTTATGTCATTCTCAGTCAAGCAGCCTGGAGTTGATTTGAAGTGTGATGTTCGCATTTAGATGATTTTGCCGTGAAGAAAATATGTGGTCAGGGTACCTCTTCACAGAGGTGAAACAGGCTATACGTGAGCTGAAAAAAAAATAAATAAATAAAAAAATGATAAAAAAAAAAAAAAAACAGAAAATGCCCATCAGAGTGACAAATTTACAATTTGGTACATCCTACCAAAATGATGGAAAGAAAACTCTATGGCTAAGGGGTGATAAAGCCCATGATGCAAAGCTTAGCACATCATCTGTAAAACATGGCAGAGGCAATGTGATGGCTGAGAAAGTTATTCAATGACATACTATTTCCTCAAATCAAACCAAATACAGCCAAAATGATTTGTTAGCATTTCATAACACACAAGGACGATGACCCAAAACATGAACCCAAAGCAACCTTCAAGTTTTTTAAGGAAAAGCAGTGCATGATTCTTGAATGGCCAAGTCAGTGATCTGATATTAACCGAATACAGAATCACTTTACCTTGTTAAAGACAAAACATCACACAAAAGGGCCCACAAAAAATAGCAAGCAAACTTCAGTAAAAGCCTGGTAGAGTAGGGAACAGCATCTGTTAATCTCCGTAAGCTAAAGACTTTTGGGAGTTATTGCCAACAAATAGTTTTCCACAAAGTATTAGAGATGAACATTCTATTTACAATTATTTAATTTTTACCATTACTTTTGAGCCCCTGAAATGAAGAGATGAAGGGATTTTGTTTTTAAAAAACTCATTTAAAGTAGCTCCTATGCCATTTTCTTAAACCTACTGGATTAAAGCTGAAAGTCTGAACTTCAAGTGTATCTGAATTGTTTTGCTCCACATTTATGTTAATGTACAATACCATTACATTAAGAAAATGTTGTCTATGTGGAAATATTTATGAGCTTGACTTTAATATAAAAAACAGGGATGTATGAAATAAGGTTGCCAAATTTGGGTCCAGATACTATATTTTTGTGTGCATAGCTGGCTGTATCATAAACCATGTGGATTACATATTATTCCCTGGTTTGCCTCAAAAATAAAAGAGTTTTTTTTCCTCACAATGTGATCTACTCTGCCCTGTGCAAAATAATCCCCATCTATGAGAGCAGCAGAATCACTAGTCATTTAATTATATAGTGTGTCAAGTAGGGCGGGAAGTTTATGAAGTTGGATTAAAACCTTTTTAACATTCATAAACTTACCAGTCAATTACAAACAAATCCCAACAAACCAAGGGCTAACATACTAATGTTATTCTGACTGGCAAAAAACACAGAGTTACCATTAGGAAATATATATAAGATAAGATAAGAATATCCTTGCCATTCCTGGTGAGTGAGGAAAGAGTGAGAGCCAAATTCAGGCATGAAAATTCACAAGAAAGTTAATAATATAAAAGACAAGCAAGAATTAATAATGCCCATTTACACCATAGGAAAATCGTGATCTACAGTTACTAAAAAAGCATGGCATTGTCTTCTGCCAAAAAACAGTAAAAGATGTCTGAGCAACAATTTTTGAACTTCTTTAAAACTGAACAGACAAACCAAGACTGATTTTTAATGACTGTATTTAAACAGAAAAGTTACAGTTTAATTTAATTATTTATTCACTTAAAAGATTAAACTAAAATATCTATACTAATAGAGGGATTTAGGGATTTTATAAGTATTTAGTCAATTTATTTCATTTATTTTTTTCTTTAGGGGCAATAAGTAGGATTCATGGATATAATGGGTCTCTTTATGCTGTTGGAAGCAGTGATTGTACATAAAAGACGCAGTATTAGCTGGAAAAAAAGAAAGTAGTTAATAAGATAGTCAGTATTGGAAGGGAGGGAAAAGAAAAAGTGAAGAGGCTGGAT
The DNA here is from genome assembly GCF_000732505.1 of Cyprinodon variegatus. Lineage (NCBI taxonomy): Eukaryota > Metazoa > Chordata > Actinopteri > Cyprinodontiformes > Cyprinodontidae > Cyprinodon > Cyprinodon variegatus. The sequence goes on from NW_015150886.1 coordinate 306,998, forward strand.
GTGGGTTGGGGGTGCTTTTAGCAGATTACCCAGTGCACCTTGTGTAACTCTGCAGGCCCACACACTCACATCAAAGTGGTACCCCCTATCTGCCCCAGGCTTAGTCGGCCCCTGTCCACCCCCCATGTCACTCCATACATCCTCCTGTTCATGTTGAATAATTGACAGTTCTGTTTTACATGCTCCGCATTTGCCAGGACATGGAAGTGTGACTCCAAACAGGGCATGACTCTGAGAGGTGCTGTGCATTGGTTTGACTTCATTAGAATGTACTCTCCTAATGCTCAGCACGCACCCTGAGCCGAACACTGTTGAGCATAAATCCACAGAGGAATTGACTGTTGAATCAGCGAACAGTTTGTCGCAATGAACATGTTTTTTCTCTTGCTCCGTTTACACCAAAATTTAATTACCCACAAAGCATTGTCCGCATAAAGAGTTTTCCTTCCCAAATGTGTTTTGACATCAGGTTTTATTTCCTACCAGGGCTTATGACGGGAGCGACAACTCCCATCATTATGCTGTTCCAGCTTCTTCTTATAAGATACTCTGCAGCGCCTGGTGAGCACTTACAATGTGAATCTGCTGAACTTGTTGGATGTCACTCAAGACTGCCAGAATGGCCATGCATAGAAAAGGACAATGACCACCATGGGTACGAGAGAGGGACTGAAGTGTTTATGCCAGGGCAATCTCAAAAGTCAAATAAGCCATTATCAGTCTGTTAAGCTAGGTCTCATTTAAGGTCTCTTAATAACAGTTTGGTGAGGTCTTCATCAATGTAGCAGTAATTGCTTTTTACAACTGCTGCAGAGAAAAAAAAATGTGAACAGTGTGGAGGGATTATAATCTAATGTACTGTGTGCATACAAAGAAAACAACAAAGAACATTTCTTTGCATGACTTTATAAAGAGTGCACTGAAAAAATAATGCAGAAGCTTTTGGCATTTACTTAATCATATAACATATAACATGCTAACATGAAACAATTATGTTAAAGTAACTAAATATGATTAAGTGAATGCCAAAAACGGTTGCATTGCTTTTTTCACTGTATAAAATAACTCTGTGGGAGTGCAGTATAGTATAGCCCTTAAAGTAGGGGTATGAAAGAGCTGGCTGTTCATTTGATAGTTTACCTTGACCCCTGAAGTGTGTCGCTCACACCCTGAGGGCTTGGGCTGGCAAAACCTTTCTCACTCCCCCCTGGGAATGATAATCTCAATGTGGGCGTTTACCACGGACACCAGACACAACACCATTAGCCACAGCTCTGCGGCTGCTCATTAGGACCCTCCGATCGATACTCGCGGCCGCAGAAATCGCCAGTGCTGTGGAACCGGCTATCACTCTTCAGAGTTATTATTGTAAACAGCACTGGCCAAGATTTAGGGCAGTATCCCACTTTGCTCTGTGAGGGTAGGAAAACAGGGGTCGGGAGGGCAAAAAACTGAGTGACCATATCAGTTCTAAGGGCATTGAATTGAAGCTGTGTTAGATGCTTGCTGAACTGTCATTGGCCTACTGTAAAATCAGCAGCAGTCAGAAAGGAATTACAGGGTATTCATATTTGTTCTCTGGGGTTCATTGGTTGAACCAGAAAAACATTGACATATAAAAAGTTTTTTCATTGCTGTGGAAGTTATTTAGCATCAGACACAAATTAAAGAGTTTAAACACAACAGCAAGCTGTTGGACCTAGAAACCCCCCCAAAAATGCAAAATGTTCCAATGTATTTATTCAATTTAAATTGAATCCAGCAAGACTGTATTTTTCGAGTTTCAGCACACCATAGCAACATGATTCAGTCATCTTGGTATTATTTCCCCTTAAAAGAGGAGATGTGCCGACATTAGTCACAGGAAATGGTAGATGAAAAGACAAAAAGGAAAGCCCATTGGTTTCTGGCAGAGGAGAGAATAATATTGAGGCAAAATTGTGAAAATAAGAAAAAGGGGAGATGTATTGATTTTTGGTGGAGCCGGGGAAAGAAAAGAGAGGGAATAAAGAAGTGCTCTTTGGCCGATGTGTCCAAATGATGTCTCAGGGGAGGTTCTTAATGGTAGGGGGAGGGGTGGAGGGGGTTAAGGGGGTGAGGTGGGGGTGACGGGGGCAGGTGCCTACCCTGACTAAGGCATGGAACTGCCCTTAGGCTAGGGCTAATGGTATTGGCTGAGCTTACTTTAAGCAGCTCTTTCCTAATGGCCAACTATGAGTGTGCCACAGGATAGACAGGTATTGATTGTTTCAAATGCTCTTGAGTTGACAAGAACTGAAAGTCCCTCAAGCATATACAATCTCACAGCAAATTATGTCACATGGAAAGGTGATTAAAAACAGAAGCTCGGGGCAGGCACACTCATTAAAAGTGTATATGATATTTCTCTTGTTGTCCTTGTCTCTCACTCTATGTGTTTACTCTTTTTTATTTTTGTCTTGCCAAAGCTTTTGTCCCACATTTTTTGTTTGTTTTCAGTTTTTCTGAGTGAGAAGCGTCTGTTTATGCGGCGTTAAATTCTACAAGCAACACAGTCTTCAAATGTTGTTTTCCAACATAGTGCACTGATGGTTGAACTTACATTGCATCAGACAGAATGATGCACTCAATGCGCATATGTACTTCATTACTTTATGCACACTAATTATCCTTGTATTTAAGTGGTTCTTTTAAGGAATGTGCAGCAGTGTTAGGTTTGATTCCTTTGAAAAAAAAGGTGCAGAACAATGCTATATATTTGCTTTGTTGTCACCCCCCCCTTCTTCATACACACATACAAAAAATGCTGTGTACAAGATTTTCTCTTATTCACAAGGGGCGCTTTCTAGACTGCTTGAGGCATCTGCTTTGATTGCATAACTCCCAAGAGACACACAACACAAAACAAAAATACTGACTGAATTCATACTTATAATATACCGAACAAATAACATACCAGCTCCCCTCTTCAAAAACCCATAGTTCTCTAAAGAAAAAGAATTGGAGAGTAAATTCAAAGTTGAAAGCTTAGCTCTTTTGCGGAGAGTGCTGGGATGGGGGTGACAGATGAAACAAACTTCTCTCCTGGCTGAGAATGTGCGGCATCACTAAAACAAATAGGCCATAGCACACGCATTTATGTAGACTTTAACTCAAGTGGCACACATCACAGGCCATTCTAAGCCCTAACTTCTGTTTATGTTACAGGAATGTTAGGTGAGGAAATTTGTTATTATGTCAGGGTTTATACAGTGCCTGGAAAACTTGTCCTTATATTTCTATTTATTTCTTATATGGACCTATTTGTGTCTTTGACAATATACCGATGATTTCATTTGAAAAGTACATTTTCATAGATTGTAAAAACTGAAGAACTTAGACCCATCCAGTAAAATACCCATGATCTAATGATGAATTAAAACTTACAGGTATAGAGGAGAATTTTCTTTTTACAGGTGGATCATCAAAATAAGTGGTCCTCCTAATTGTCATTATTCTGGTGATATGTTACATAACGTTGTTCTATGTAGCACGTTAGCTATCTTTTTCTGGGCATGTGCACTTTCAGTAATATATGTGTGGTGAGCTAAGGTTTCAGATAGTCATTGAAGCTCACCTTTCTCTCATCGGTTCTTTGAAAATGGCGGAGGGCCAAAAGAGAAAAAGTGTCTACAGATGTAGACAGGTGTCTGCAGATATATCCTGGAATGCTTTGCACGGAGAGCCCTTCTCGCAAAGCATTATGGGATTTGCTGTCACAGCAGGCCCGCTGTCGCCATAGGCTGTTGCTACCCACTAGCGGCAACTAATAACAAAGATTGGGCAGGCACTGCGCGGTGGAGGAGGAGTTACGTGACCAACAGGGAGCAAAAAGCAGTGAGCATCTGTCCAAGCGGTCAGTTAACTGAGTCCACTATAAAGTCGCTGCTCTATTTAGTGTAAGAGGGATTTACCCCTTGCTCACACTGGCTCCGGTGCAGTTACCGAGCCGACGGAGACCGCAACTCCCGCACACCCCCTCTCACACCGCCCTTTTGACTACGGTGCGGTGCGGCTCTGCGGCTCCGGCAACAGGTCCGGAGATTTAACAGAAGTTCACTTGAGTTCACGTAACTTCACGCGATACCACGGCCCAAATAAAGGATTTTTGCGAGAGCTTGTTTCGGAGGGCTCCGGCACGCCGCAAAGATAGCTTTCTTGCGGAATTTTCTGCAGCGCCGGAGTGTCTCGGTAACCGCAACCGGACAGCTCAGCAACCGCACCCACCGCACCGCAACGGTAAGACCGGAGTCGGTGTGAGCCTGGGGTCAGGGGTTAGGCCAGATGTTCAGCCGCAGTAAGCTTGTATGAGCTTTGCGAACAGCAACTTTTGAATAGAGCATGTTTGAGGAGAAAAGGGCTTGTGCATAATTTCACACACGTTTAATAGGCGTTCGCATTTTCTGTGGAAGGGGGCTGTCTTTTAAAAAAATTGCGAAAATCCTCCAAAAAAAAAAAAAAAAAAAAAAAAAACTGCAATGTGTTTTACTAGGATTTTATGTGATATAGAAACAAAGGGAAAAAGATACAAGGTTATAAAAATGTCTTACAGCAGATTCTTACATCTAAAGACTTAATTTATTTTCCCGTTCTTAAAAGCTCTGTGAGATTGGATGGAGATTGCTCGTAAACACTCAGTTTTTAAATCTTTTTTTAGATTGTCATTTATATTTTTGTCCAGATTTTGGCCGGGCAGTCCTAACTCATGATCATGCTTGATCTTAAACACTTTGTTGCGTAGGTGCTGGGTTAGAGCAGCCTGCAACATAAACCTCTGCCACAGCCTCAATACTTTTCCAGCCTCTATTTTTCTCTAGACAATCAAGAAGCGTCATTATTTTGTCATTAAGTTTGGCTTAAAAGGCATGCATATTTAGACATGAATTAAAAACACCTGTAGAAAAATGATAACACACCAGAAAAAAACACCTTTAGAAAATATCAAGCAGCCTTAGAAGAAAATCCTGCCTCTATCATATCTGACTGTAGGTTTTCTTGCTATTTTTTCATAAGTGTCAGGTCAAATTAACCATCCTAAATGGTGGCTTTATCTGGTTCTTCCAGTGTAAAATAGGGAGTCATTTCTTGATAATGGGTTGGAATCTTGTTGTCTTGTTTTATACTGCTGAGCTTTCTACTGTGTTCCTTGATCTTCATGATGCTGATGCTTCATTAATCCTCTTTAAAAAAACAAATGGATTTTCTCACAATAGTTGCATTTATATTGATAGGTAAATGATATACACATGGACTCAATTTATTAAAATATTATTTCCGGTGGTAGTTGTTTAAATGTAATTCTATTTCTCCAGATGACATGGAGCACAAAACATATCTAGGCCGCACATTTGGAAAATAACATGTTTCAGTTGTTGTTCAACCTCATTATTTTCTATTTTCTGTTGATCTTTAATGTAAAAATCCTCTAAATATGTCTGAGGTTTGTGTTTGTAAGGTGGCAAGTTTGGGAAAAGCTGGAATACTTTTGTAAGGCACTGCACAACAGGTCCCTCGTGTGATCTGGGACTTTACCAAGAGCGACATGGCAGGTTCAGGAAAAGTAAACAAAGCTGAAGAAATGAAAGTTAAAGGAAATGACAAACACTTTTTTCTTTAGAAAAACTAAGAATGGGAAGGAAAGAATTTCTGCATCCGAATGATACGGCTGCACTCAAAGCTCACAGTTTTCTGCTCTTTCGATTAAATGCTCTTTCTCTGGCTGTTTGTGCTTTTTACAGTGGAGTGTGCTACATCGCTACTTTCTTCTCTACAGGGGCCCCTGGGCTCCCCAAGCAATAGGAGTAAATTAGAGTGCACCTGTTCCAGCTCCAAGATAAGCCATCTCCAGAGGATTTCCTCTGAGTAAAATGAAGTGAGTGAAGAATAAACAGAATATCACAGCATTACTCCGCCAAGGTGAAGTTGCTGCTGCTCTGGGGACACAGTTCGTTTTGCACAACACCCAGCAAAATATCCTCTGTAAAAACCTCTGGATGTTAGACTGGAAGAATGGTCTCTACTCACAGCGGAGAGAATAGGCGCTGCTCTTTTGTGCTCTGACCAAGGCAGGCAAGTCAGCTTCTCAACTGCATCTACTCACAACCTTGAATCGAGATGCTGTTATTTTGTGGTCTGGGTTCTGTGGTTTGTCTTCAGCTTGTTTTGCTTTCGTGTCAACACATGTGCAATGGTCAGACATCAAACCGCAAGCTTCCTCTTTTTTAGCAGTTTTGTAGTCCTGCCAAACAGCTTTTTTTGTTTGTTTTTTTATATCTAATTAAGTCAACTCGAGAAATTTTTGTTTTTTTCCTCCCTTCTTTGCATCAGCTTAGTTAGATAAATAACTCCTTGTATGTTTCTTGGAAGACATAAAAGACATAACCCCAGTGTGTTGCCCAAAGACCACTGACCGCAAATGTCTAGAATGCAAAACTCACCCAGTTGGTTTACACATGAAAGGCAGGAATAATTAGAGGAAAATTTTAATTCATCATACATTTGATAATCAGTCTGATTCGGTCTCCTATCTGCACTAGGGCATTTAGATAACCCCCCCACTATTAGCACCCAACTCTGCCTCACAACAGTAGTCTGTTTTACCCTCCCTTTGTTCCCTTACAACACATTATCATTATTGTAGCTAATTGCACGGTTTGCCTTGAAGTCAAGCTGGAGACTCATGATTCGGGGTTGAAACATGGATGGGGGATCCAGTCTCCTCCACAGCTTGCTTTACTCTACTAATTGCCATTACCAGAGGATGAGGCGTGCTCCTTGCTGTGGCCAGCCGGACAAGGCAAGGGCCGGGCTGGGTGGAGGGGGATGCTATTTTGCAAGGGAGGTGGGATGTGGGAGGGAGAGCAAAGAGTGGTGCAACTGACGTGGGAAGGGTAGACCAGATTGGGGAGGGAAAGGATAGCAGTTAGGGGTGAGCAGAGGGGGATGAAACCAGCATTAGATGTAGGTCAGCAGGAGTGGAGTACCCTAAAGATTACAGTTGGTTAGTGCGACCCCTCTCTGACAAGATCTGAGCCCTAGCTCCCAGCAGAGGTGGACCCTGGCATTTGGGGAACTCAGCTATTAGTGAGGCTAATCAAATCTGAGCAAAAAGTTTTGAACCTGCAGTGCCCTGAAAAAACATTGTCCAGTAGTGGTCAATAGTTAACAGGGTTGCTCAAATATCAGGGGAAAAAAAAGTATAATAATAATAATTGATTGAGTTGGTAAAATTTGCAATGCTAAGACCTACCCTGATGAACATGTTTTAATCTATTGGATTGTTGTCTTTAATCTATTAGTTTACTTAATGTCTGCTGTATTGCAAACATTAAGGAGTCTTTTCAGAAACCTGCAACAATATATATAAATACAGTATTCCCATTCCAACAATATAGCTTTATTAAAAATATGCTCTAAAGTAACTTTTTTAATTAATGACTCTAACATCCCACCTATATGTACTCTTAAAACAACTTTGTTGCTTTGCATAACACAAAGCCTGCTTGATTGCTTTTTATTTTTATAGCAAGACACAAGCAAACAAAACTAGTGGTATGTATGGGCCCCCAGGCCAGCAGGGGGCCTCCCAACAGCATCTGACTCTTTACACCAGAGGATATAAAAATAAATTCTTAAACTTAATAACAGCTTTAAGAAATGAACATACATTATAATTCACATTAAACCACTATCGAAAGCTATTTATTCACGTTATATTTCTTTTGTAGAAAACTTTATAGAAAATGCAGAGGTTGACGGGTATTGTTGACAGTCACAAGTTATTGTAACTTGTTTATTTTTTGTAAATGTTGTAATAAATTCTGCCACTCATTTATGTGCTGGGGATACTTATTTTGGACAGTGTAACTTAGAATTTGACAAGTCTCCTTGTCCAAAAAACGTGACTCCTTTAAAACCACAACTTTGTACCACAAAAACTGCACTGCTCCACCAAATAAAAAAGTTTAAAGGGGTTAACCTTGAATGCACATGAATCCATGCTAATATTGAAATGAATAATGTGTGGGTCTGGCAACAGATTCTGTGACATATCAATGAGACTGTGGTGGTGGGGGAGTCAGGGGCCTAAACTGAAATTGAGTCCCCAAGAATTGGGACCTATAAATTCTAGGGCCAGCTCTGTGGCATGCTAATGTGTGTTGCTATCCAAAAAAAAACTTTTGCAATACTGATAATGCACAAACTAAATCACGATGGAGATAAATTTGAGTTATATTTTATAGCCCTGACATTATCACTAACAGTCTAAAATGACTACAGTCAGTTACTAAATAATGATTAATAGAGCAGTCGAACCGTTGTAAAATTCATCTATAAGCAGAAACCCTTTATCCTTTTTTTGAGCCTATCCCAATAATTGTATTTTTTATGAGTGCATCTTTTTTATAGGCATTGTTTATTAAAGAAATGCTCTTTGAAGGATGGGTTCATCTAACTAGAAAAATCTTAAAATTTTTGCAAGCTCTGATAGTTCTGTAAATCCAAGGGGATCGCTAGTTTTACGCTGCAGTATCAACTTCTAACTTCAAAAAATGAGTCACAGCTCCCTGGTGGGGCTTTAGAAATAGGAAATGGAATCACAGACATAACTAGTGACAAAGCCTCCATCACCTCACATACGATCGTATTCCATCTGTAGGAATTCTGGGTCTATAAACCCCAGAAAAATAATACACATCCTCGTCTCATGCAGTTTTTTTTCCCAATTCATTCAAAAGGTGTTTTCATGTCCAAACAAAGGAAATGGTGTCATTAATGATATGTATTGTGAACAAGGCCTATTCAAAGCTGTTTTTTTTTTTATTTTTATAAATGCACAGATAAAGGGGTTGATCTCTTTCCTAACAAAGGATCTCTAAAATATGAAGTGAAAAGCTACCCAAGATGAAGCTGGTAAAGAAACAGGCAAGGAAGAGCCTATTTCCACAACACAAACAGATTTCCTGGCCTTTAGCAGTCTCTTACTGGGATACTTTGAGACATATCCATCAAAACACAGCTGTATTCATTCATATTTCATACCTCCTCCTTCTCCCAGTGCTTTAACACTGTTCTTTGATCAAAGAAGAGAAGTCGGATCACAACAGGAAGGTTCCCTGCCAGCCAAAAAGGAGATGCAGTACTGTACATGACTGCTGTCTGTAGTAAATCTCCACTTATACAAAAAAAAGTAAATAAATAAAATGTTTCTGTTTAAAAGAGAAAGGGAAAAAAAATAACTTTAGATATTTCTGTCTTTCTTGAGATTTCTCTGTTGTTTAATTCTGGTAAAATTGTACAAAATTGTTAATCTGAATTTATGTAAAAGTAAAAGAAAAACTCCAGTAGTGAGTTTGAGATAGAATAAGGAACTTCACTGAATATCTTTCAAACCAATTTAAACCTCTGTTAAATTGAAAAGAAATACAGTTTAAGCAACTTGGCTGAAGGAATTGCTGAGAGAGTGACACCTAGGATCAGATCCAAAACATACAGCTCAAGAGTGTCACCATGTGGAGATAAGAAGATATGGCAAAACAGTATCAGAGCAGCTGTTTTAACAAATGTTTCACCTAAGACCCACAGAGTTCAAGAATTGTAAGGGTATTTTCAACATTAGGGCCAATTCCACTTTCTATATAATTATATTTTCAACAGCTAAATTAGGTTTCAGTAAAATCTGATTATTTCCATCCTGTTCCTTTATCTTGCGTCCAGGATGTCAATTCCAAGACGGTGTATTTCTAAGGACCCCTTTCGGTAAGACTCTGGGAGGGAGGGAAAAAAAAACGTTTGAAGACCTCCCTGACATTTAGACTCTCTCTGAAGATGACTTTGCCTTCTACTATTGCCTGCGGGAACATAGTAAGACCCACACTTAACTTCAGTTGAAATGCAGCGCCAGAGTCCTCCAGGGGAAATTATCATTCTGTTCGTAATAAGTGTCACAACAAGCACCTGGAAAATGACTTTATTACTCTTCCTGTTTAAATAAAAGTTTCCGTTGACCCATGGGAAACACATGTAGTGCAAGGAAGTGTCCTCAAAAAGTATTCACACTCCTTATACCTTGTGGAATTTGGCCTATTTCAACCACAAACCTGAATACATATAATTGAGATTTTCTGATCTGCTTTAATGCATGGCAGAAAAGTACCCTAAGTAATGTAGGGGACAAATCAGCATAGGTAAGAACATGGGCTGCTCAAATTAAGCAACAAAAAACAAAACAACAACAGCACATTTTTGGGCTACTACATTTTGTGTTGGGAAACACTGTACATCACCATTAAAACACTGTTAAACATGGCAGTGGCATGGCATGATGTGGGTATGTTTTTGTCTGCAGGGAGAGTGAAGATAGTCAGAGTTGATGGAAAAGGGTACAGACAGAAAAAAAAACCCTTTTGAGGAGGTAAAAGACTTTAAACTGCTTGGACAAGTCCACTAAGATATTGCTTTCGCTTCAAGCGATCAAACCACACATGGGGAGCAATGATTAGCGAAGCAGCCAAAAAACTCATGGTTACTTTTGGAGGAGCTACAGAGCGATCCACAAGACAGTCGGGAGTTTCTGTAAACATGAAACACACTAGTTGTTTTCTAATTGGGCCTTTGTTAGAGGAGTGGCAAGAGAGCCATTATAAGACATGTTAGGGGACCGAAAAATGTGAAAGAAGGCCTTTTATCAGAAATTATATATTTTAAACCCATAACAAAAGTTCAAACTAAGTGTGAACACATAAAAAAAGTAGCACATGCATTGTCAAACAAGGTGGAGCATCGGGATGTGATTTCTTAGCTGAGGAATATATGAAAAAGATGAGAAAAAGATGGAAAGAGCAAAATAAAGCAACATTCTTTATTTCATCACAGTCTCTCCTGCAATAAAGGAGAGAGTCTTTGGTGTTTTTCTACCTCATAGACGTGTTGTAAACATATACTGTACATATGCACCACAAAGGATGCAGATTTTTACCTCTAAAAAGATTTGGTTTTTTTTCCACAGTTATGCATTGTATTCACTCTTGTAGAATGTCAACAAAATATGTTAAAGTTTATGAGTGTAACACCAGAGCAAGTAAACATTTTCAAGGTGTATGAATATTTTAACAACGAAAAGGAAACACCACAGTGTCTGTGTTAGAAGTTATGTTTGATTACAGACTTGTTATGGATGAACACCTGCTTCAAAGTTTTTGATCGGCGTGCTCGTTGACTCTTTGCCATAGCCTTGGACGGCGCTCTGAGGCCCCGTTTTTCCTTCAGCCATTATCCAAATATATTTTTATTTTTTCTATTTTTTGAAAATGAATGGCACGAAAATCAAAGTATCAAAAATGCATCGACTCCTTATAATAGAAATCCCTCTGAGCAAGGACATGTAACAATGGGCCATTCTTAGCTTCCTGTCCTTTCCCTCTCTACGCCAATGAACATGACCTCCACCGTTTTAACAATGGGGGATCCCGCAGCATAACCATACATGCGCTTAGGCTGCTTTCATCTTTGTTGTTATATTTAAGGATGACATCCTAGCCTGTCAGCCTCTAACCATTGTCTTTAGCTTGATTATTTTCTACGCGTTGTTTAGCCCCAGTTGTGGCTCTTTGATGAAAAGGTCGCCACTCAATTGGAAAACAGTCATTAAAATGCGGTTGGTACTATTCACCGGTGTGCATGGGGGAACCAACTCAACTGAGCTGGTTAATCAAAAGTTAATTATATAATTTTCATGCAGATGAGGGAAACATTCAAATGAATCCCAACTCTACAATCATTACAAAAAATAAATAAAGAAATAATTCTAAAAGGCTATAAAATGTTCAGGGACCAGGAGGCTGTAAACAATATGAAGTTTAATTTGAGGTAAACAAAGTGAATATCCACCAGGGGGTCTGGGGAAGGAGAAAGTGAGGTTAAATCAAATTTGGAAACATAGATACCAGCAGGTTTTGTTGTCCTGATATACGTGCAATTAGGCAGGTCCTTGATGAGGACACTGGGAGGGGAGAAAGCATGCTCTCATGGCTAATGCTTTGGGGTTTTTTAAACTGAATTTATGGGATTTTATGCTTTATGTGTAAACATTAATTATTCTCACAAAAGTACACCAAACCGAATTAAACCCATATTTTAAGAAGAAGTTGTAAAAGGATAATTATCTTTTATGAGCATGTTCTAAAATTATTGAACACCCCATGAAGACGAGCATAAACTCAATGGGACTTTCAGAAGGAAATACCCAGGACAACAATTTCCTCTGCAACTTTGTCCAAGAAGGCAAAGTATCACTTTTCAAAAATACTCAGCCTCTCCCCATTTAATGAAATGAGTGTGTTATGCAAATTGCAGACATGAATATTAAACCAATGAGGTGAAGTATCACAAATGAACAAGTATTGTTCTGGAAGTGCAGTGGAATGCGGTTTAATTTCTCTTTAATTCTATGTGCTCTTATAATGTTAGCCTTTTTCCCAGTTGTGCAGGCCAGTTTGGGTTCATTGGTGTGCATTACAACCACGCTCTAACAATGCAGGGCCTCCCCGGTGTCAGCACAGTTCATGAATCTCAGCCCCTTATGCACCAGGCGATTAGTATGGTGCTCTGTCTGTAGGGCTTTGCCAGAAAATGAGTTCTCTTTAAAACACATGCCCCCTGCTGATTCGTTTCCTTTCCTAATATGAAATTCCAATTTTTATAATGAACACCAATTTCATATACAGGGAGAAGAAAAAAAATATTAAAGTTATGCACTTCATCTGGTTTTGGATGGCAGTGGTTACCCTAAATTAGAAGAAAGCCGTCGTGGACGTTGCAAGCAGAAATGATTTAGATGAGTGTGTTTTTTTAGACGTGGGCTAATCAGCAGTCAGGTATACAAGTGCAGAAATCAGCTGGTACGCTTTTCCACATTGCATATGCATATGACTGGTGTGGCAGAAAATGGAATTACCAAAAGTGTAACAAATTCAATTAAGTCATTAATTCCTAATAAATTGGTTTAATCACCAGCTGTTGTCATGCTAAGATTGTTGTGTCACAAGTTTGTCATGCTTGTCGGTCGTAGCTGCTGTACAAAGGCAATTTATTGAATGTAAAAAGCTATAAAAGATCCTGTTTTTTCGCACCATTTCCAATGCAGTGACCAGCTCTATAAGGCATGTTTTACCAGTCATTGAAATGAAACATGACAGCCTGGTCAGGGTTCAAAAGTTTGTTATAATTGATTTATAGTGACAATAAACACATTTTTTGTGTTTAAAAAAGCAAAAATCTGAAGCAAGGGTTGACAGTTCATGGCGTTGATGAAAATACAGTCTGTCTTCTTTTTGTCGCTCCTTATTTATTCAGCAACCTTTTGTTTCTGTCAAAGTGACTGGAGTCATCAGCAATCTGGGAAGATTAAAATTGGACATTTGTTAAAATCTCAGCCGGTGTGACAAGTTAAACTATAATACAGTAGAAAAGTTCGCTCATTTCAATTATTCCATTAATATAGCGTAACTAAACAAAGAGTAATATACTGCATAATTAAAGTTTTCTTGTTAATCAAGCAGAGGAATACCATGGCCATTTAGAACAGAATCGATATTTCCTGAATTGTCCCACATCTGGGAAGTTCAGGTGAACCGGCGGCAAAGGTAAATGGAAGCATGCATAAATTAATGTGGGAAGGTGCCAACTCCTGCTTAAAAGTGAAATCAGCATCTTTATGAAACCTTTCTAAAGATAGGTATTAACATTGCATTTTCCTGGAGGGGGTGTCACTAAACTTTAGCCTTGATAACAAACAAGCAGACCAATGCATCATCTGAAAAGATGACGTAGACTTTTTTTAAAATCTGATTTTCATGCATTTACTATCTTTTATCAACCTTCAAAACGAGACAATCTTAGTTTATTTTTATTCCAAGTTATGTCAAAATCAGTTAGTTTACTGTCAGTTCCTAAGTGAACCACAGGATAGAGATGCTGACATAAGTTCTCCTATATTACAGTACATCACATACTCAGGTAAGCCACTTTTGAAAATCAGATGCAGTTACTGCTTTTTAACCAAAGGATGGTACCAAAGAGGCAATTTTAAACACAATAGCAGGATTTCAAAAGATCAGCAATAAACTGTTAAAATAATGTATTTAAAATGTTGACAGCCGTATATAGCACCCATATCTATACAGTTTACTAGGATAAAAAATGTTTTTAAGGGAAAATTGTCCTTTATCCACTGACTTAAAGGTATAGTGGAGGATTTTCATGAATTTAAAAAAAGACCCGCCCTCTACACTAAAAAAAAAGGCACATGCACAACCCTGTACCCGCTCCCGAGGGGGAGCATCTATTAAATCTGTGAGAGAGCGTGCACGAGCCCATTTCTCTTCGTGCAAGCTTATTTTCCAAAAGAAGATTTGCGATTTTTCCACTGTGTCAGACTCACCACCGGTAAGTGAAAATGGGGACAAGCGCATAGGACAGCCTTACGTAAACATAGATTTACGAATGTTTGACAATTAGGAGGACCCCTTATTTAAATGATCCACCCGGAAAAAGAAAATCCTCCTCTATACATTTAATCGACTGACTTGTAAATCTTGAGAATCTCTTGAATGGCTGTTTCTCAAGACTATGGTCATGGTTGGTCAGTTGTTTTTTTTTTTTACTTTTTTCCCAAATGAACTTTCAACAAATACATTCAGATGCAGCTCTCTGTGAAAATCCACCTTCTTTTGCAAAGACACTTTGCTAATTAGCCTCCTTGTTGAAGGTGTCAGCTTATGACTACTCCCCACGATAGGACATGACTTTATATTATCCTAGTTATTTGAGAAAATAAGATATATTAATTCGATGAATTAGATTTGAAAAAAAGAAGGGTTAAATTATATTCTACTTGATGATTTGCACCTCTTTGTAAATAAACATCTTATATGGAAGTCAGATTAGATCTGAATTATGGCCGCCACTCGATTAGATAAAATGAATCATGCACATATTCAGTCAGGCAGCATCAGAAAAATAAAAACATTCATTAAGTAGTTTGTATATAATCATTGCCACTTTGGAGCATGGTGACTACAGAGGCATGATGTACATTAATATTGTACAATTGAAGAAAACATCAGTGATGAATTATGTATAACAGGCACTTACATTGTATGGCCTAAGCCTCTCCTGGGCTTGGGCACTCGCCTCTTCAGGAAGAGACACCACTCCCCCTGTGCCCATCATCTGAACATAACAGGACACATTTGGAATTAAAACCAGCGTTTGAAATAAAACTTTACCTAAAATCACCAGTCAGACTTCACAAACCAGCTCTATGAAAGCATGTCTTGTAAAACATGTCTTTGATTTAATAAAGTTACCACATTTCCTGAAACTCTAACTCCTCATAAAAGAATCACTCACCCTGATGGTTGCCTCCAGCTCTCCCACGCTTCTCTTTCCACCTGGTAGCCATCCATAGGACCAGTGCTGGCACAGAGTGACCTGAGCCAGCAATGCCAACAACAGCACCTGCACCATAACTCTGCTGCTCGCCTTCATTAAAGCTGCAGGGAAAGCCAAATATGTAATAAAAACAATAATGTCACAACCCTGCAGCCCACAGATGCAGAACTGCAAACACAAGCATCACCAAATGCAAACAGACAATCATCTAGATCAGTTAAGCAAAACAACATTTTAACTTCATGAACATTGACCCAACTCCAATGAAGACTATCTCACCTCTGTGTTTGCCTTGTTAGCATGTGGTGCATTAGCCAGGGGGGGATTTTATAGGTGTTGTACAAGGCTGCTGTCAGGATTATAATCCCCTCTTTGCAGGTGTGACACATTTACGGACTAATGGGACACAAAACACAACTAATGGAGCTGGCTAAGTGCTCACATATGCTGAGATCACGGCCAGGCTTCCAGAGGCATTAAATATATATCATAAAATGTCTTTGTGATGTATTGGATGTATCTGTGAGGTGGTGCTCACTAAAAAAAGACAACATTTGGATGAAACCTGACGTTTATCTCCATTTATAATTTATTGGACACTGCTTTTAGCAAACAGTTGCTGAAAATCTGCACAGATACAAAAGGCAGTGAAACATCACTTAAACAAGATGCTTGTGCATTTGTTACAATTGCTGTAAGGCTTTAAATGTCATTACCCTTATTCGTTACTCTTTTAGCAAGAGAGTAGATTAAAGTCAGCGGTGCAACTGGCAATGATGAATCACCGCAACTGAGCTTTATATACATGAAAAACAAAAACAAATAGAAACAACAATGATTTCAGTGTAAACCAATTATTTAGATCTACAAACACAGAAAAAAGTTTTGCATACAAACTTTAATGCTTCACAAATAATAATCACCAAACTTGCAAAAATATATATTTTCATTTAAGCAACAATGTTGAAGTATATCAGTTGGTATTGTGGTTGATATCAGTGTGTGAGTGTGTCTGCATGAGAATTAGATAAGCCTTCTTTAATGAGCGGTTTTGTTGTTGCTGTAAACTGGCGCAGCTTCACCAGTTTCTATCAATCAAATATTGAGAGTTGAGCACAAACACAATAATTTTTATTTAAAAATTTAAAGCTTTAACATTTAAATTTTAAAATATGTAAGTCAATTTAGTATATCTTCGACAGCTTAAGTTGAAAACCTTAATTTGATTTTAATTTCTTTATTTGTTTGAGAAATTAAAAAATCAAAACCTTTTATAAGCTGAAAACCATTTGTCTGAAAACCTCAAATGTGACGCAAATTGTTTTACTTTCATGACATTATCCAAACAAATTAACTAAATGACTTGAAATAAAGAGAATTCCGGTTGTTTGTTTTGATAGGATTTAATATCCCATTTTATCAAGATAATACCTCAAGCTTAATTTGAACTAACAGTATTTTCTTGTCATTGCAAGATAATGAGATTCCACTCTTTTTGTTGTTGTTTTGATAGCGGTTCAACTATCTGTTTTAAGATAATGAAGCTATGAATTTATTTTTCCTTAATAACAAGTTCATCATTTTATAAAGAAAGTTTGTGTTCCTTTGAAAGATATACAGAAAAGAAGATATCATTGGACATATCTTTTGATATCAATTTCTAATTGCATGCCATCCTGTTCTAGTGTCTGCTAGATTTAAGCACAAACAGGCACCCATCGTTCTACCGGCTGAGGCACTGATTCATTGAATACAGCAACTCAAGAGGGATGTAGAAGCCCAGAGGACAGCCTGCCAAGATGTATAAAAGTTGTGATTGAATATCAGTTATTGTAACGAACATTACTCTTAACTTGTCTCCTTAGCATTATTTTACAACCGAAAGCTATTTATATTTGTAATTTTTATGTAAATAATATTTATGTCAATGTTTCAGTTTAAAAATGTTGTTGTTGCTAACAGTTTAATGACCAATAACCAATAATGACCACATATAAATAGTAGAATCAGATAAACTTAAGCTAATAAATCATTTTTCACTTTCTAATCTTTGCATTTTCAATCATTTTATATCTTAGAAGAATTTGAGATGTTTTATAATATTTTGCAGGTTGACCCAGCCATGACTTCATTAAGTCCTTCCATTTATGATAATTCTCAAAACATACTGAGCATTATGTTTTAGCAAATTAAACATTTAAGTGAGTCTGGAAACACTCTCAGTAGCTGTGTGTTAGTATAAGTGATAAGGCTCCTCATCCAGGGCGACATGACCTTGGGGAGTTTGGGGGTACTTCCCCGCCAGTCTCGGCTCAAATAAATGTTCTATTCCTAATTGTATGTACAATCAATGTGATATCTTTCCATTTCAATCTTTCCTGTAATCATTCAGAAAATTCTGACCCACCCTCTACACTTAAAAAATAATAATAATAATAATACACATGCACAACCCTGTACCTGCTTTTGAGAGGGAACGCCTATTAAACACATGAGGGCATACACAAACTCATTTGTCCTCATTTTACTAGCAGTGATGGGAAAGGGATTCCAAACTTTACCTGTGGAATAGAATCAACAGAAGCATCAGTGGGAAGGAAGCCCAACCTGTGCTTTCAGTGTACGGCATCACGTGAAAGAATCTCCCAAAAAAAACGGCTGAAACTGTGACTCAAACATATACGCCTGAAAGTGTACATGCTCATAAAGATAGCGTCCTGGGGACAAGCACGTAAGACGGCCTTACATAAACATAACACCAGAATGTTTGACGATTAGGAGGACCACTTATTTAGAGGATCCACCCAGAAAAAAACAAACATTCTCCACTATACCTTTAAGTCCTTTAGATTAGTTAACTTTATAAAATTCTGTGTATGAAACATAATTGTCCTGATATGGAAATTCATTTTTTATTGCTTGATGAATTTATCCAATTACAAAGTATAAATACTTCTTACATTAGATTTTTATAAGGTGTAAACAGCTTTTAGGCTTAACAACTCAAAGGTTGAGTCTGGAAATGTATGGCTTCTCTGGTGAAGGTTTTTTTTTTTTTGGTGCATAAAAAAGGGCTCAGCCAGGTTGCTTTTCACTCTTTTTTTTTTCTTCATACTTTTCAAGGTTGTGAAAGAGTTAACTCTATTTTCCTGTAGCAGTCTAACAAAACAGTCACATGAGGTTACTGTGAATTAAAATAATCCTCAGGCATGGGTGTGTGATGAACCTTTTACAACCTGATTTAAAATCTATACATGAAATCCCTCTTCAAATATATACCACATAAAAAACAGATATAGCAAACAATTGGCTTCACATCATTTCATTTGTGTCACTTTGTGACAAGTTTTTCAAGATTAGAACTGTGTCTAATCAACATGGCACTGATTTATACAAGATGGAAGCATGTAAACCTGGCTCAGTACAATGTATAAAAAGGATTATTTTATAAGCAGAATGTGATGCTTGGCTGGAAGGATGCATCTGAATTTTTGATATAACACATGACTTCCTGCCTGTTCCAATATGAGCTAATTGAATGTTGCTAAGCCAGGGAACCAATCCACTAATATTTATCGCCACAGGCAAAACAGAAGTTAGTTAGTGTGGTTGAATCTAATTGGAGAAGGCAGCAGCTTTTAAGTGAATCCCAGACAGAACAGAGGTACTGTAAAGCAGAAATAAATGTATATGACAATTTCTGTTTCTGTTTCTGCATAAATATTATTTACATAATAAACTACTACCTTATTTTATCAACATGTTATTACAATAGAATCAAATACATTTCATTCAGAAAACCTAATATGTTCAGATTAGGTTGGATGTTTTAAGGAGATTAAGCACTATAGTGCTCCTGTTTCAAATACCTCCTTAATCAGCTCTGGTATTCTAAGTGCAAAATGTTCAAAGCTTAACAAATCAAAATTTAATTAAAAAACAAAAAACAAAGCACACTTTTATTTGACAGATGTATATACAAAATAACCTATTTAAAATTGGCATAGTCTGAGAAGATGTCGATAAAATCCTGGACCACTCTGTAGCAGAAGTCATATTGCTCCTAGAAAGGAAGCCAAAAAGAGAAGCATGAGTAGAAAATGTTGAAACTACATAACCATGGATGAGGTAATAAATATAAAGTGATCTTGCATTTCTCTTACCACAGTCTGAACCATGTGTGGTCTTTGCATGCGTAAACTCTTGACTGTCTGGAAAACATCCAGAAGGCCTTCGGCTTTCACTCGCTCCAAAATGTTGCTCAATGCAATAAAGGTACCGGTCCGTCCCGCTCCAGCACTGTAAACACAAGGTGCAAAATTCATAGCAGCAATGTCTCAAAATAAAAACACCAGAAGTTTCCTTTTATCTAATTTTTTTTTCCCATCACCTGTCTTACTAGCTTAGAGGAAGCGGTACCAAACTTTAAGATTTGCTCTACAACAGTGGGATGTCCCTATAATGAGATTTGCCTCTGTTGCATTCAGAAGAACTGCTTTTCTCTCATATTTGATAACAGTTGTTATAAAAAAATATGTTCAAAAGGAATCCACAAAAACAGATTTTTTTGAATGCATGTATCTCATAGTGCTCCGATTTAAATGAAACTATTTGACTAATCTCAAAAATCAGAAAACCTAAAAATAATCCAGATTTATTTGATTTTGAAATAAATAAATCCATTATACTTTAAATAGGAAGTGATTGCTTTCACTTTTTAAAATTATGTTTTCTTTAAGCTTAAATGTGAAAACAGCATAGAGTTATCTATGACAGAGAGTTGACATTTCCTGTCATATTTCTTAAAGTTCTCCTCTGATTGGTCAATCAGCATCTCACAAAGACTCCTCCTCCAGAACGCCATGACTACAGAGAAATGGAAAGAACCAAATTCAGAAACAAGTCTTGCACGAGATGCCTGATCAACTGCCCAAGGCTCATTTGTGATTAGGACGCAACTAATGATTATTTTGCAAATCGATTAATCTGTCAATTATTTTTTCGATTAATAATCAGAGCCAAAGATTCCTTCAATAGTACTTTTTATGAAATGAAATCAGGTGAAACTCAAACTTTTCCACTTGAGGAGTTCTGGATAGAGCATATTGTCAGACACATTTTTTTTTTATCTTAAATGCAAAATGTTTTTATATTTTATTACGGTCTTGGTATAAATACTGTTCTTAGTTTTAGAGCCTATACTCCAGTTAGCAATTAACTGATTACTAAATTAGTTTGATGAATATCTCAATAATCAATTAATCATGATTTATCCAATCAATTGTTTTCGACCTGGTTGTGATTAATGTTTTTGTTCGTTCTATATAATAAATATTTTTAGAACCACATTGTATGGTTCCAAATCCAAAATGTGAAACCCTCTTATATCCAAAAGCCTAAACAGACCAGTATTATTTCTGTTGCAGTGACCCAAGGCAGAGTTATCTGTTGTTGGAGCAGTCATATCTAAAAGACAGTGACAGAACTGATGGAAACATAGAGCAGAAATGTAACTTAGTTCTGAGAAAATGAAAAGACAGTTTAAGCAGTCTTTCTTGTTCTGACCCTTGAACTTTTAGTGATGAAGGCTGATTAAACTTGATTTCAAAACCCTGCTTTCTCTCCTCAGATTAGCGTTAAATATCATAAAGCAAAGTTAAGAATAAATAAATAATTAGGTAATAAATTAGAAGATTATTACTGAAAAATTAGTCTTTTTTGTATTAATTAATTAATGTTTTAGTTTTTTTTGCAACCTGGATGAAATATATAGTGTTTCAATTGAGGCAAGACAGATCTTAATTAATCCATCTCATAAATTTGTCAACTCAAAAATCATTTAACAGGAGGCAAAGAATTCAACCTTCAGAGTTAAAATCGTGGCCCCAATTAATAAGGCTTATTATAAAGCTACAATTAACAAAACGTTGATTGAAATAGAAATGTATCGAAATGTGTCAGAAATGTAAATATTTCAGTTTCTTTACAGCATATTTAACATTCAGCTCATCTGTTTTCTATTTGACTTAAAAAGTTAGAAGGAGTAAAGGTGACCTTTATGTAATGGCACTAGTAATTATCCCCACTTAAAGAGAGGCTAATCCAAACGCCAACACTAATCAGTTTGGAAGCTCAGTATTTGACTGAGTCAATGTTTACAATGATGGTGGGATGGAGAGATGGAGATGTGTGTGGGGTGGGGAGTGAGTGAGTGCGAGAGTGATGTGCAACTTGGAAGAGAAAGTGTAGAGAGACGTTGGGGATTGCAGCGGGTTAGCCCCATTCCCCTGAGAGCGGGAAAAAAGCTTTAAAAAGCCCCTCCTAGACAAGCGGTGATGAAGGAATAGAGGCAAGTGATGACACCATTTCCTGTCGTTAGCTCATCTTATCAGATTAATCATAGTGGGAGTCAGAGGAGATTTCACTTTGAGAGGTTTTAATTGACTGTGAATCAGTGGATTGGATCAATCCCATCGGGGTATGCTGCCTTAGAATCACTTCACCTGAAGCTAGGTTCTGATCAAAGCGTTCACAGCTAAGTCTTTATAAGGGATCACATAAATGGTTTAGGCATAGAATGCTGGGTCTACATAGAAAATATACAACTTATTGTAGCAGACATTTGTATCAACAAGAAAAAAAAGCAATCTTTAAAATCAAAAGTCCATATCAGGATAATAAACATACTAAAAGCATGCAGGGGTCAAAGAGCGTTCAGTTCTCATTAGAAGTTCTTCACCTGCAGTGTACCACTATGGGACGGTTTCCAGACTGCTGCTGCTGCCTCTGCACAGCAGCAATAATGTCAATCATCCCTCTTCCTTCGCCTGGTATTCCAATCTCAGGCCATCCATGGAAGTGGATGTGCCGGACATGTTGTGACTTTTTTTCCTGTGAAAAATGTGAAAGCTTTAGGTATTTTTCCTCATATGTTTTGAAATAATAAAATATTAAGACTTATATTATTGAGCAATATGACGCACTGGTTTGTAGGTGAGACTCATATCTCTGCGAGTGAAGGTTTCACAGCGTGTTTCTCCCTTCAACTCCACTGTGTAATCTCCAAATGTTATACTGCCCTCTGATGGCCAATACTGGAAGCACTTTTCCTGGAAAAAAAAAGGAATACCCTTAAACTACAAGTAACATATTTTTATAACATTTATTTTTCATTTCTGATAGATTCATTTATTTATTTGAAGGCAAACAAAGGTTAAACTATTCAATTCTTTTTCTCAAGACTAATTAATTTAAAAATGCATCCTAACTGGGGAAAAGGTCAAACACCCCTACCTCATGCCCTAGTCTATCATATCATCTATGTAACTCCTATGCTAAAACAAACAAACAAAAAATATAAGACGATACACTTATTTTAGTTATCTACCAGTCATTGGTCTAAGTAAAGCGCCGAGCTGAAGATGTCTGAGGGATTTCTTGGGTATACTGCCTGGGTTAGTTCATCATACAAGTTTCCCATGACACCAAAAACAGGACTTTATTCAGACATTTCTGTTTTTTAACTCAGGGGTGAGCTGGTCAAGGCCAGTTGGAGTAGAGCACTGCAAGGCCATGACACTTCCAACTCCATGTATCACAGTTAACAATAAGACTCCTTGCCTGGAAGGTCATATTGGGTTTCCATGAAGCATGTCCTTTGCCCTGCTAATTTGAGATTTCATTAATGCAAAGAGGAATTCATTATCTGATTTTTTTTTAAAATATATATATAAATATATATATAACATTTACAATTTCTTAAAAAGCAAAGTTCCTGGGATTTTTAGTTGCTTTTTTTGTAATCCCTGATTCATCTTACACTTGGGCAGTACCATTTTGAGTGTACAGACATGTAGTTTCATGTCAAAAGTGGGATGACCCTACTGTATGTCCTGTGAGGACAGTTTAGGAGAGTAAGATCTTCCAGACAGCATTTAGAGGGACATTGCTTGGACAGCCTGAACTGGGCATAGTTTTCAGAATGGATAATAGCTGATTTCAAATTTGTTTGAGATGTCTTCACATCCATCAAAATATTTATAAAATGCTACAGTCTATTTTATGCAGGCCTCGGACAGCTATTTAATGTCACTATGATCTTCCCTCATGACTTGCATTCTTATATCATAACTTGACAAATCTCTTTTAAACTGCTGAGTAATGGCTGATCATGTGCACCTGGTGTAACACTGGGGCGCCTTCAGTTAAATTTGTCTGATTGGTTAAATGACATTTTACAAAGACTTTCTAAAGGGTATTTAGTTTAAATTTCCTTTACTCATGGTCCTTGTATAATTCAAATGAATTTAAAATCCACATAAACAAATGTGTAAGAAAAGCACAGTCTGTCTTATGTAAGTAGATATCTTAAGTGTGAGACACAAAAAGCCTACAGTACATATCAAAGAAATACATGCAAAACCATGAAGATAATAATATAAAAAGGAACATAAAATGTGCAGATTTGTTTCTCTTCAACACACTGTACCTGCTCCCTTTCTTTGAGCTCAGTGAGCATAACGATTGAGTGACACCTCCACTCCCACACCATCCTCCAGAAGTCCTCCACAGTGTGAGACAGGGGGCCCTGGGTCGCGATAAAATAGTCCTTCTGCCTGTAGCCCTGGAGGGCGGATCATCCGGTAAACAAGACTTGAGAGTGCAGCAAACCATAATATTTTGCATTGTTTGCAATGGAAACAATGAGCTTTATTTATACTTTTTATGGGAAATCTATACAAGAGGTTGGAAGGGAGCGCTTACATCAATAAAGGAGGCATTGATGTAGTCGGTGAACTCCTGTCCTCTTTTGACTGAGAGTATTACTCGGTTGAAATCATCTGCAGGGAGAAAAAGGAAAAATAAATTTTCCACAAGCGATTTATAATAAGAATAGCAGTTTCAAATAACTGTTTATAGAATAAAATGTAAATATGATTATTAAATCCATAACCCCCCCCAAAAAAAATAAAACAACAAAAAAACCAAATCCAGATTTGAATATCCTGGATCTGGCTGACATGAACTGATTTGACAGATATTCTTGTACAACTGGTAGTGTGGTGCTTTGATGTTACTTGGATATGATGTAGTGTGAAACCATCCAGAGCATAAAAGCAGCCCTTACACGGGATGATCTGAAGCACACGGTTCTTCCTCATGTTCGCTGGAAGATTCCCGGTCCTCATGTTCTCCTTCATAATGCGAACGCTGGTCAGCTTCTGATGGGAGAAAACACATTCAAACTGGTGTGATCAAAAACTTTTATGTAATCAGCATAATGTAACCCAATGTCATTAAACATGGGCTTTTAATATTCTAAAGCAGACAATGGCTGAATAATGTTAGCAACTAAAGGAACTGAGGCTGGACAAAAACATGACTTTTTGGTAAAGGGGGGAAAAAAAAGAAAGTAGGAACTGGAGTAATTCTGCTCAGTTTGCAATGAGCCGTGGAGGATTGGGCATCAAAGCTAAAACAAACTCAAGACGGCAGATGGTGGTGCATTATAAAGTTTCAACTGATCCAAAACATTCTTATTTATGATTTTGCAGCCAAAAGCTGCACCCTGGGCAACATTTCCATGATAATATAACAGTGTAGGTTGCAGGGCGATGGGCGACAATTCATTCTTCACTGAAACGTTTTAACAGGGAGCATCTTCCTTCGTACCCTGAATTCCTCCTCCAGGCCCAGCCTGTCGTGGGGAGCCCTAGTGTTGTGAAGCCTTTGCAGATGGCCCTCCAGAGAGCATACATCTAGCTCAGTGTCTCCGTACAGATAGTGCTCCAATAGAGCCTGGTAGATAAAGGAGTACTGCATCTGAGGAGGAACAGATCAGAAGACATAACAGGAGCCGATTTAGTTTTGCTGAACTATTTTTCTCTATTTTTGGCACCACAGAACATGGCTGTTTCCCAAGTTTTCTGGTTGAGTGCGATCGGAGCTGTTGGCACACGGTGCAGCGAGTCGGACAGTGTCCACACTTACGTCTGTCTGGATGAGCTGACAGCGTTGCTCTCGTATTCTGCTCACAAAGCCAAAGACGTCCACTCGCTGCTCCGTGTACATCATGTCAATCATGCTATCAATGACAATGAAAGTTCCTGTCCTCCCCACTCCGGCGCTGTGAAAAACACAAACAAGGGAAATGTAAGAAAAACATGTAACATGCAAAAACCTTCACATCACCTCATAAAAGCATATTTACAGCCTTAGCATTTTATTTTTTTCAGGCTACTAACAGTAACTCTGCTATATTCTGTCCAGATTTTATGTGCTAGACAAATAAAGTAGAGCATAATAAAAGGAGTGGCATTCCATTCTGCTCCTGCATAGTTTTCATAAGGTTTACCTTGTGTTTCTCTATCATATAAAATCCCAATAAAACATGGAGGTAAGCTAACCACTGTAAGCAGCATTATTCTGCTTTTATTTAAAAAATCTGCTTACTTTAGAGCTATAGTCATAGAACTAGGAAACCCCGTACTGTGAACAAAGTAGTCAGTTGTTACCAGCAGCGAGCATATGTAGAAATGCTTCGCCTCTGAAGTCCAAACACAACACTAATAGATTTACAAGGGTCATTTGGGCAAACTGCACCTCTGGGAGCATAGAGGCTGGATTCCACAGTGGGTTGTTGAGCTTCGGCAGGGTGGGCCCCATTCATAAAGACAACACCTGTTGCAGCAGTTGCTACAGTCAGCTGCAGAATTTCTTTGGTGGGAGTTACACTAATTATTCAAACAAATACGATACTAAAGTATTTAGATCAAGTCATTTTATTTAAATCTTTCTATAATAGACCTGAATCTAATTCCATATTTTAACTTAAATCAGTGAATCATTTTCTTTGAGTATTTTTAATTAAGGCCTTCTGTTATACCTGCAGTGCACAACAACAGGTCCAGCATATGACGGATTGACAGCTTTGACCTTCTTAAGAAATTTGAGCATTCCGATTGGTGTGAATGGCACCCCAAAGTCTGGCCAGCTGGTAAAGTGGAGCTGGGTGACCAGCCGAGGAGCTCGGACTCCATCGCTGCCCTGCTGCAGAACACAAGCACACATGAGATAGGGCAGTGTATAAATAAATCAGGTAAAGCAGTTTAACTATAAACTCCTAACTATTTAAAAAAATAATCCTAAATTTGCATTTGGTCTTTTTTTTTCTCGCTCTGCTTTCAGGGAAACAATGTAATTATCAAACAGCATTTTCTCCCTTTAGCCCACTCCCAGGAGAGCATCGATTCACTCTTTGGTTGCTTGGTTTTCAGACAGCTAAATGTGAAAGCACCCGTTACAGAACTACAACACACTCATCCTTTTTCTTTTCTTTTTTTTTTTTTTTGAGTCAGAGAGGATTTCTGAGCCTGTCTGGCTTCAGACGGAGAAGGAACAAAGTGAATTTTGAAACGTAAAAGTTTCATAGCACACCGAGCAGACATCCAGCTTGGCAATCAAAAAGAGGGGAGAGGATTACACACACATTTTACGTGCATGGTTTTCTTAGGATCAAGTAGCAATAAACGCAGTGTTGTTTATCGTTTGTTAAAATATACTTACTTATTGATGATATATCCTGTTTCTACTGTCTGTATGCTTTTTAATGTGTAATGTCTAAAATATACATTTTCCAGCCAGGAAACGTTCCTATTCTAGTTCACTGCAGCTTAGTTTTGCATAAAGAAGTATTTTACACCACATGCCAACATCTGTATAAAGAAAAAAAATGTTTTAAATATTTACTAATTAAATGCTTTCCTAACTTTTTTTTAGCACTGTACCATATATTTGAGAAACAGCTTGTAAAACATTATTCTTAACTGCTGGTGATTGGTTCAGATGACATGACATTTAATTCTTTTATTCTCACTTACATACTGAACACAGAACTTCCTGATGGTGTAGTCCACCAGCACCACCACGTCTTCAGTCGCCACGCGGATATTTCCATACATCCAGCAGCCTTTTTCTGGCCAGTACTGAAAGCATTTCTCCTACAGGATCATAAAATAAGCAGATAATTTTGAACTTGTTATAGATGCAGTCATGTTTATTAATCAAGGCAGCATCAGTACAGTTAGGCAATGTGTCGTAACGCTTAACGACGCAATACAAACCCATCACTAATTAGGCCTTTTATGAAATCAGGAAAACGTCTAAATTATCGCTGTTGATTGGTTCCATTGTAAATTGCATTATTTCCATTTATCGAAAAAAAAAAAAAAAAACAGCTATTGGACTACCAAAGTGCTAACATCCTTAAGAACAGCGTGTTTTATTTGGCTTTCAGGAGGTACACCAAAACAAATCAGTACATAAATAAAAACTGGAGGATGAGGGGTGCAACTAACAATTATTTTACAAAATCGATTAATCTGCTGATTATTTTGCTGACTAACTTACAGAAACAGAAATTGGTCTGATTTTAAGACTGAAAGACCTTGAAAAAAAGGGGGCCCTAATCACACTATTTATGTCTGACAATGTAACTAATAATACCAACAACTCATCATTTTCCTTTCTCCTTCACAATTATGCCTTGCTCTATACGTTGGTTTGCTCTATATGTTTTCTTACTTTGCTACAAAAATAAAAAAAGGTTTGTAGAAAAGTGAAAAAAGATAAAGGCTATGAATATTTACTTTATTAAAGCATTGTTTATCTGTATTTTTTCAAATCCAATTGAAAGGCAGCCTGACGGTCGATAAGTTCTTCACAGTGACGTTTTAACCCATTAACTTGATCCTCTAATTATCATGAAGCCTCTCAGGATCTTATCAACAATTACTTCATCATTGATCCCCACCGCCTCTATTTTGCCCAATCAAACTCGCTTTTCTGAGCACTCAATTATCCTTTTAAGGCTGAATTTAATTTCAATGCTAAGTGATCCTGCAGGGTGACACTTCTGCATGGATTCCCATTTAGAAGAGGGGGTCAAATAAAAGGTAATCAGCACTTTGGCTGACAAGAAAACAGAAAAAAGTCTCGTACATTTATGATAATTAAATCTGAAGAAAATACCTCCTTTCTTTCTTTCAAATTTGTCAGCATCACTATAGTTGAGGTTTTCTGCTCCCAAATCATTCGCCAGAAATCAGCCACAGTCTCAGGTTTGGGGCCTAAAACAGAATCAGGAGAAATATTTTAAAAAGTTATTATGGGTCAGAAACTCAAAATACTGAAACACGATTAAATGTCCCTTTACCTTGAGCTGCGATGAATTTGTTCTTCTCTTTATATCCCTGTGTAACAAATTAAGACTATGAGTTGATTGAGAGAATGGTTATACTGATTAAAAGCTTCTTGGATAAAATACTTACATCTATATAAGAGGCGTTTATGTAGTCTGAGCATTGATGACCATCGACCTGACTAAGCACCACCCTTGAATGATCATCTGAAACAGAGAGAAGAAATAAAGAGAAGTAAGTTTTATTTCTGCCACTACACTGCCTTTCCTCTTGATTTACCCATCAATAAACCCGCAACTGAACACATACTAGATCATCACTCACATGGTAAAATGTTTGGGTATCTGTTTTTCTCTCTGTTGTGATCCCTGCTCGCCTCCTCAAAGGACCCGTGGTGGTAGTAACATGGCAGTGACTACAGGAAAAAATCCAGTATTCATATAATAAAAAAGCCACAGGTACAAATTCTTCTAACAAAATATTTTATAGTTATTTTCCCCCCATACTTGATATATGATTCCACAAAAAAAAAAAAAAAAATACACAGCAAATTTAGTTACATTGAACTCCTCTCTGAAGAGCTTGCCGTCGTCAGCGGAACGTATCCGGTACTCCTCCTCCAGCGAGTCCAGAGGGATGGGGAAGTATCTCTTGGACGGCGAGGGAGATCTTGGGAGTAGGACCACTGTCTGCTCTCCTGTGTGTGGAGGAATATATGGCGGTCAGACAGCAGACCTCTCCCAGTAGACAACATTACAAGCTCTCGCAGCACCTGCATAAACAAGCCTGACGACTATTAAGATTTCCTACCTCTGTGGGGACATGACAGAAATGATTTCTGGAGTCATAAACTTGGTGATTCGGCTCAAAACCATCTCGGCTCGGAATTTGGCATTTCCGCACATTTATTTTCCACTTGAAGAAAAGTTTATGTGGCTCCCTACGTGCCATGAAACCTAAGAATCCCCCTCCACCCCATCCTAACTTCTCTAGCTTTGGCTCATGAGCCTTCCTTTGTTCATAAAGAGTTAGAATTTACAAGTGAAATAAAAGAGGGAGTAAAAAAGAAAATAGATGCATTATATTTTCATGCTCTGGTAGTTATTTTGAGTGCAGCAGGAGTACCTTGTTCCTCCAAGAAGCCATTTGGAATCTTCTTATCCACTGATGTGATTATGGCTTTCCTGTGGTTTTTAAACCTGTAACGTTAGAAAGAGGCAGAAATAAAAACCTGATGAAGGGAGCCAAGCTCAGCCAAAACAGTGGCCACAGAGGACTATTAAGCACATAAGATAAGGCACGAAGATAAAGAAATATGAACCATCTCAGAGACGTAAAGCTGTTCCTCCTCATGCTGTCGCTTTGGACTGTGAAGCCTCAGTTGACCTAACTGGTTTTGTACGCTGCCTTCCCTAAAGAACAGCTGTTTGCCCGTAAGCCACTGCTCTCCGCCTGTTTAACCCCCCCGACCCCCAAACAATAAGACTCTGACCCATTCAGTCTTATTCTTCAAAAAAGGGATATAGGGAGAAAGGTAACTATGTTTGTTTACCTCAGACAGTAAATGGTGAGCAGGACAACAATGATAAGAAGCAGGGATATGATTAACGTGGATGGCAGGACATGAGCACCCTGCTGGGTGGGGTTTTCTGCAGAAAAAAAAAAAAACAGTGACACATGTTATTTCAATTCAAAACACTTAAACCTAATGTTATTTCAGCTGTGCCTGATTGTCGAACAACTATGGAAAACCTGATGCTGTATAAATCAGTTCCAACCTCGGAAAGTAAAAATAAAAAAAACATTGAAGCTTTTTTACAACTTAAGAAACTTTTGCATTATAGATTCCCATAAATAACTTGCAACGAGTTAATTATTCTAATAACATTTAGAACAACTTAAGCACTGACTGCGTGATGATTAGATGCAGGGTCCCATCCCATATACTTGATTTTAGTATAAAGGATTTGTTAGTTGGTCTCTCTTTCTTTTAGTATTTTTTGCTGATAATAACAGCTTGTAATACCTTATAGACTTTTTCAGTACCAAAAGCTAAAACAGAAAATATTTCCAAATAATTTATTTGGTTCTTTATTTTTAATGGTCTTTCTCGACATGGATCTTTAATCTTTTTTTTACGATAATATAAATGTAGAGCATTAATAATTATATAATTATGTGTTGAAAACAAATGAAACATTTTATATCTAATTGAGCTAGTTCCAGGTCTTAAATGGCCAGATTGCATTACAGATTGCACTTTTTGACTAAGTCCATTTTTACTGAGCATGGACAGAGAGAGAAATAGGGAGTTTTATGAGTGCTGCAGAGATAAACAATGTTCAGGAGGGGCCCCAGAGCCCCAGAGCTTAAACAATAATTTATACAGTTGACATTTGTTTTGAAATGTATGACAACCAATGTAGTTGCAGTTTTTAAGACTTGTCAGAGTGAAAGAGTCATCTTACCCTTAATAAGCTGTATAAAGATGTAATGCATTTTTTGTCTTTTTGAAAAACAATTCACAAGAATGATCAGTTCTGTGACAGTGAGCCTCAAATCATCTTTTCGTATACACAGGGATCCAATACATTTTTCAGACACTCTCAGGTTTTGCTTTCAACTCAATTTGAGAGTTTCAACAGGGTTTTTATTTTCTGGATATTCCACATATCATTAAAAACTCAATAATATACTAATTAAATTGGCTTCTAATTTTCCAGTGAGTCAAAGGGACCATTTCACTCCTTTTGTGCATCTGAACACTTGTCAAACCTAGAGGAATCAACCTATACCTAAATATTCTTTCAATCATATTTTATAATCTATCATAAATTTCAACTGTTTAAAGAAGTAAAAGAAAGAAAAAATAACATAATCTGGATTAGGTTTATTTGAGAGAAAAAAGACAAAGTTAATAATCAACAAATAAAAAAAAACAAAAAAACATTTGGATTAACTGATTGTAAGTATTGCAGCAAAACATAAAAATGAACAAATAGAGCTTAGTGCAGAATTACAGGGGATATTTGAGAAAATCAAAAATCAATTTAGGATTCTTCTATAAAAGATAATTATGCTTATTGTTACATGATCTGGAGAATGATTGATCAATTTATCTAACAGAAAAATATACTTTATTTCTAAAAGCTTAGCAGAAGTAGATGTGCTCTCTAATGTTCTACCTGTAGTTTGGTTGTCATGAGATGAATTATTGATGGCGTTAAGGGATCCAATCAGGAACAACACCATTGTGGCTGCAGAAAAAGAACAAGACAGAAGGCTTATTAACCAAAGAAACTTTTGTTTCATCCTGCAATTTTATATATCAACCACTAGAAGGAGCCAAAGTAATATAAAAGTCATCTGTGTCTTGGTGCAACACAAACAGGGCAGAGATGAGAGCCTTGCTTTGATGTGGCTTGAGAGTGATATGTGTGAGTTTGTCTGCAGAGCATTTAGAGTGCTTCAGGGAAATCTAGTTGCAGTCGTGTTCTGTCAGGCCAACTTGAAAGTGAAGCATCAAATAACCTAAAATTCACATCAAACCAGGAAAGAGGCTTTAACCCACAGGTGACAGTAACCATGTCCTCTGCAGACCCTGTGAAGCTGAGCTTCAGTGTTCCTTGTTACAACCAATTTTATTTTGCCCTTTGTTCTTTGATGTACTGGAACTGTACCGGAACCTACTTTTAGACAATAACTCTATGTCAGTATGTGCTGGGCCCTTATTAATGCAACATAATCTTAAGTGATAAAAAAAAAAATATACCGGTATATATATTTTTATTAATTTATCTACAAGGGAAATTGTTCCTAAGGTTTCATGGCTCTTGTATCTCATACTGTCACTTTCTGAATCTGGATGTGATTTTATCTAGTTACAAAATGTTAAAGAATTTTAACCTTTATAAGTTTCCATTCTTGTTTTTTTGTTACACCTAAATGTTTTAGATCAACAAATTAATCATAATATCAGAAGATAATCAAATAAATGTAAAATGCTGGTGTCAAATAATGGTTTTTCTTATTAAGGAAAAATATTTAATTTCTGCTTCACCTAAAATCACTAAGAACCTATCTGAAGGTTGTGATTTAGGCTTAATAAGCTAAAAGAACAACACATCATCCCCTAATTCAAGAACTAATGGGAAACTTTTAAGATTCTTAAATCTGTAAAAGGATACAGAGTAATAACTAAGAACACCGGTAAACTATATACAGAGAAGAGATAGACAATACATGGATTAATTTGTCTGATATTTTGTTTGGGTTTTTTATATCGTATCTGCCCATAGAAGCATGCAATGGCTAATTCATTATTACATTCAGCTGGCAGGCCTTGAGGTCATGTAAGGCACAAGCATTGCCACTTCATCCATTTGCTTTCTATCATGAATGATTTTTAAATAAATGTTTCTTTTTTTTTGTTTAAATTAAAACTTGTGTAACACTTGTTATCATCTTGTCATTTTAATCATGCAAATGTAGGAAGAAAAACCTATATCAGCTTAAAAAATTAGGCCAAAGATATCTGCCGTACATATCTAGGATCAATTAGACAGACGACAATTACCTATTGGTCCATCTCTAATTTAGATTAATTATCTCCAAATGTAGAAAGCTTGTAAAAGTAGTCAAACATACAAGGAGAGGCAGACCTTTGCTCTGTCACATACATTATGCAAAGAGTGTTCCATAAATAAAAATTGGCTATTACATTATCCTTGGGTCTTTTTTAATTAAGAAAGGGCAACACTGATTATTTTTAGACATATTTTTTTTGTGTACGTTCTGTTCTCTAATAGGAAATGTATGAAATCAAACCATAAATTGGGCAAATGTGGCTAATCTGGCTTAATGTCTGTTGTTTAGCAAAAGGTCAAGGACCGAGTGTCCTAAATTATTCTCTGTTCCATGTTGGCTTCTCGTTATACAGGCCAAAAGACGAGATGGAATAAATCATTGGCTCAATTTATTTCTTGTGGAAATGGGTCATCTGGGGGCCTAATTTGTGATATTTTAGAAAATCTTTTACATACCGTCCCGGGGGGATACATATAAAAATATTGCCCTGAAGCTTTTGTAGATAATAGAACTACAGTCTGTAATAATGCCCTAAAATGTTCCAAAAACAAACTGTGTCCACATAAATAAATGTTTCTGGATGTATTCAAATAATAGTGGTTTCTGCTGCCATCACAAAATGCACAATACAAAAGCTGCTATTACTCAAAGAACAATTTGTTTTCGCTGTTTACATATACAAGAAAAAGTAAAGTTGCATACTCTTAGATGAGCCACTTTGCAAAGCATGCAGCTCCAACACCTGCTTCCTATTCACTCCTCAAACAGTGGGCAAGTCACAACTACTGATTTAGCCCAATGCTACCGTACAGTTCAATGCAGCAAGGCATGCTGTACATGTGGGTCACACACAGGCCACTGTGCATCTGTTATGTTTTTGGCTACTAAATTATATATAATATGTGAAGAAATGAGTAAATAAATGGGAACTAAATATATGCCAAGCACAGTTATCTCCTACTGTTAGATGCAGTTAAATTAGAAGATGATATGGCATAAATGTGCTGCAATTTTTATCAGGGTATTTAGGAAGAAAAAGAGACATCAAGTTTGAGTGTTGATGAGGAAAAGCTTTTGTTACGCAAAGAGGAGAAATGCAACTTTTGTCATTTGTGCAGAAAACATACATGTCACAGAGATAAAAAGGAGAAGGAAACTCAAGTTTCTTGTTTGCTGAAAAAAACAGACTGATATAGAAGTTATAGATTAGCAGAAGTACATAAAGCTACCGTGCATTTTAAGTATAAAGTAAAGTATAAAGTATCATTTATAATTTAAAGTATAAATTCAAGTATAAATACCTCATTAATCTTCATCATTGAGTCATGTTAAAATCCAACATGTTTATATTTTACAGTTGGACATTTTGTGATAGTACAAAACAAAGTCATAAATAACTGTGGAGGAAAATGTAAACATGAATTTAAAAATATTAATAAATAAAAATCTGAAAAGTCTGATGCTCTCTGGTGATAACTGAACCTAAATATCATAATGCAAAAACTATATATGGCAGGTGAGGAATGCATCATCACAATGGTGAAACATGTTGTTCACACCATTATGGTACAGATTTTTATTTGAGTAGAGAAAATAGAAGATAGTCTTGATGGGATGATGGATAGTGCGAAATATAGGACATTCCTTTGAAGAAACTCTCTTGGAAAGGGGAAAAATATTTTAGACTGATCCAGTTTCCAGCAGGACAACCATCTTAAATATACAACCAGATCAATATTGGGATGTTGTAAATCGAAGCATTATAATGCATTAGAAAGGGTCCAGTCAAAGTACAAAGCCTAATGTACTTAAGACACCGTCGCATGACTTGAAAATAGCCGTTTAAAAGATGTTAACCCACCAATCTGACTGACCTAGTGTTTCACAAAGAAGAATGGGCAAAAATTTCAGTCGCCAAATTTGCAAATGCGTGCCTGCTGATTCACGTGCAAGGTATATATGCAGATGTATATAAAATCAATCCATCCATCCATCCATCCATGACTTATCTAAGACAGGATGATAAAGTTCTCAGTTTCAGAAGAGATAAAAAACACCCTTACCCAAGCAACATTCCTATTAGGGGAATCTCAAAAGGTCAAAAGATCAGAAGGTTTATGTAGTTTATCTTTTAATGTCTGGGTTTGCTTAGAAAACTTGAAAGGGAAAAAAACCCCTCTAAAACAGAAAGGACATGATGCAACTTCACCAGGTACTCAAAACCATTTCAAGCTAATTTCCTTGGCTGCAAAGATCTCTTTCTACTGTATGTCTCTAACATTGAGCCCTGTTATAAAGAGCAAGCTTAATTTTAATAACCTACTCGTACACAGAATCTTTTTTTGTGATGTGTAAATCTCATGCCAATAGGGTTAGGATCAGAAACTATATGGACCAGTAAATTAACATCTCCTCCCCACATAATTGCCACCTTCATGTGATGGAGGAGACTGGGTATGCAATTAATTTTTCAGTTAGTGTTTTCTGTCCCCAGTAAGGTCTACCATGACCAATTAGCCCCAAGAGAGAGATTGGCAAACCTTGTTCCAAATAGAGAAACTGGAACACTCCCTTGCAAAAGGAAATAAAGGATGGGCATTGTTGAGGTTAATATTAAGAAGCCACAACAAGCCTCTTCAACCGGAGACACCACTAGGGAGAGATGCTGTGGATTGTTGTATGAGAAGGGCAGCAGGTGAAAATTAGAGCCTTGACATGCTGAAGCATTTGAAAGGGCATTACTTTCTCCAAACTCAACAAATCATAACTTAAGTTTCATTTATTGAACCTTGCATCGTGTCATCCATCTAATGCCCAATCTGGAAATGCAAAACTCCTTGGTCAACCTCTTTGGCTATTGATTATTTAAAGCTGATGCAATCTTCTCTGAAAGGCATCATGAGTTAAAGATAATTTTGTGACACGACATAAAATATGCAGTACCCACAGGAACAGATGGTGTTGCAGCAAACTTAATGATTTATACAGGAAACCTGTCAGATCCAAATATTCATGCATCCGGCCTGGTTTCGCGTCCACGTGTTTATTATCTAAACATTCGCACCAAGCTAGAGAGGAACTCACATTTTGGATATTTTGTGTGTGTCATGCCTCTACAGTTTTCACAACTGTGCATCTCTTTCTGGCATACTTGTTAATATACACCCACTCAACACAACTACTTCTCTCTCCATGTATGAACAACAAATCTTAAGAGTTTCTTGGAGAGTTAGGCATAGTTTAATTCAGTCTAAAGATCCACATAAGGCTACAACAAATGCAACCCAGTCCAGAAATACATAACAGAACAATATATAGATGCACATTCCTGACAAATACATATACTGGTAGTTTAAGGCACATCCTAACACAGAGAGTTGGCATGCAGTACTGTCCCTGACTTGTTCCTCTTCAAAGTAAGGTCTCTATAGATCTTGAAAATGCATGTATTTATAAAACATTCAGATACTTCCATCAATAAACCATATAGAGGTCATGTAGTGGTGACTTTTTCAGTTGTGATCCCTGCTCTGCAACAAGACAGGTGATGCTGAAGAAGAGCACTAGTACAGGTTTCTATATTCCAATGCTACATAAAGGATAACGTATACAGTATATGTATGTGTAACACCATCAACAACATTTTCTGACAGCAGCAAAATATATCAAACAAGCAGAAACATCCAGACAGACAAGCTTTTTTACAGATCAGTCTTGCTTCAAAGACTGATATTCATTGAATATATGTTTTGTTTGGAACACAAAGAGATTTAACAAAAATCATATTTTCTGTTGTTTTCAGCGAACTGAGGAGCAAAAGCATCAGGTGGGGGAAAAAAGATAGATGCAAGATATATCCAGCTCTATTGATGTCAAGTACAAGTAAGGTTCAAACAGAAAGTGTGGTGGCAGAGTGGACGGTGTGAAGGAAGAGGGAACGAGGTGGACATTTCTAGAATTTATGTAGAAAAAGCAGGTTTAAAATCTATAAAATATAGAATGAGTCTGTTTGGGATTTTAGTTATCTCCAAACGTTTGTTATTGTTATCTCAATTAAAGGAATACAGCTGAATAAGTGAGAAAATAAATATGTAAATAGGATGAAAAAACAAGTCACTTACAGTTTCAATAAAACCTCCGTGACCCGTCACTCCATAGCAACTATTGGGAACCAGCTGCTGTCTTGCTGATTTACCGAGGTGTCCTTTTCTCAATCTTCATCACATCCTGGAAGTTATCCGTATCAAATGGAAATGAAGAGATGAGCCGGGATATTTGCAGCTCTGAATGATCTTCAAAGTTCTTCTAGCTTTAGATTGCCATTAAGACAGAGAACATCATAAAAACCTGGGGACAAAAAAAAAAAAAAAAAAATACAATTATAGGAAACATAGAAATGAACCACAAGAACTATTTTGGAAATTATGCACCACATTGTCTCAAACTTGAAATAGTAAGTTATAAAAATAACCAATTCTTCAAAATGTGGGAATGGGTTATGAAATTTTTCATTGCCACGGCTCCCCAAGCATAATTATTTTCCCGTTGGGGACCCCTTTTGCAAACTAACAGACAATGCTACAAAATATGTAAACGAAAAACATTCTTAGACTGTGTTCTTACTTTTATTCAAATCAAATTAGCACTGCAGGTGTTTGAACAGAAAATCAACATTGTACTATATTATCACTTAAAAAACATTTTAAATCTTGAAAAGAATATAAAAAAAGAAAATAATCTCTCTGAAAAGTGTGTGTAGAGGGATGGCTTAATGTCTATCATTGACATAAAATGTATCATTACTTGTAGAATCGCTCTGTATTTCCTATGGATTTCCTTTAAATTTGAAAACCCTCCTTAACTCGCTAATATCAGTAGGAAGGAGGCATCAGACAAGTTGGTTGTCGTAAAAGGGAAAAAGCACCTGAATGGCCTGCTGGTGGGATGGTCCCTTCTTACATGGTTAGAATAGAGAAGAATCTCAATTTTCCACAATCTCAATTTTCCATGTTTTCATATAAATAAAAGCAAACAATTTGTTTAATTTCTAATCAAGGCCACAACTACAGTTCTATCTGTTTTTATGTTGTATGGTTATTGTTGTGTGCCAATGTATACCTGATCTCTCCAAACATTACAGCCATGAGGCCTTATCTATAATGATATTAAATAATATATGGTTTTACTCTTTTTTTCAAAGTTTTTATCTTTAGCTTAGAGTTCTAAACCTATAGGGTCCAACTGGATTTTATTGAGCGGTTTCAGAGTAAAGGGTGCTGAATTTAAAAGTATGTCACACTTCGAGAGTTAGAAAAACACCTATCGTCTTACAGTATTCAATACCACAGTTATTATTTTTTTTTATCTAATGAAATTAGTGGGGTTTGTAGATTCACTAAGACAAAATGTGGAACATTTTTAACAATTAGATTTTAAAGTGCTTGTTTTTAAAACATTATCTAAGATGAAACAAATAATCATTATTAAGTTTGTAGAGTCTGTGAGAAAGCAGGCTTAGCCCTTCACCAGAATGAGGAATAAAAGAATAGTAGGTGATGGAACACTGTAGAATTAGGGATGTAAACAAATAATAAACTTATGATTAATTGTCAGTAAAGGGTTTCATCCATCCATCCATCCATCCATTTTCTTACACGCTTGTCCCGAGTGGGGTCGCGAGGGGTACTGGTGCCTATCTCCAGCAGTCAATGGGCGAGAGGCAGGGTCAGTAAAGGGTTTATGATATGATTTTGTTTCTAGATCTAATTAAAAATGTCAATTATCTGTTGTAATGTTAGTGTCATCCAGTAGAGGGCAGTTCTGTATATTCTTAAGCACAGCCTAATAGTCATTTGCAAGAAAAGTAATGCCAGTGGAGAAACTAAAAACATTTCAGGATTATTTACTCTTGCTGTGTTCGATTTTGGCGGCTGCATCCTCCGAAGGACCAATCCTACCTGGCTTTGAAAATAAGGAGGCCTGAAGAGTTCAGCTATAGAATCAAATAGGTAAAGCCTTCCCCAGCTGTCCCCACCCCTCAATCATCGTAATCACTGTCGCCTAGCAACTGTGACGCTTTACAAACAAAGCATGCAAAGAATGGATGCAGAACCTTTAATTACTGACCTGTGTGCTGATTTAATTATTGAGGAGCTTCAGCAGCAGTACCGTTGTTTCAAATATCAGATTCAGCCAAACCCATTTGCAGAGGGACAGATAAAACCTTTCAGTACACCAAACATTAACTACCCATTTAAATGAACAATTTTCATTCATTTAAAAGGAAATTATTACCATACTTGTATCATGTTAGGCTGTACTAACAATATTAACCACTGTTCCATTTTTCCTCTGAGCCAGAGCAGCCAATGTTCTGTCAGATCAGCATACCCCGTCAGCCCAGCATACCCATAGTCGATACGCGAGATGTCAGATATGCATACGTTTCACACTATAAGTGGAAGGAAGTCTACTAGGCTACGTTATTTATGTGTGACATGATAAACAAAAACTTGTTGCTAAAGGTAAACACACAAACTTACAAGACTAGCAATCCGAAAGTCAAGTAGGCTAGTTCATTCATGTGTAATGTAATAAACATAAAAGGTTTAGTCCAAGGTAAACAGGATTTAAAGCTAAACTGCTTTAAACACAGACAGCCTCGCTTTTTGTGTTTGCTACTTCCCATCCTGATGTAGCAGCTAACCTGTCAATTGTCATACAATGGATAAATGTATGCTGATCTAAACAGGCTGATCTGCAAACGTAACAAGTTTAAATGTCCCTTTCTGCATGAGGGCACATGCTTATTACTATTGGTATGCTGGTCTAATGGGGTATGCTGATCTGACAGAACAACGCCTTGCTTAGACTCACAATGAATCATGGGATACCCTAGGACATGAAGAATACACCAGACCCGTCCTTCCAAATGGGCAAAAAGAAGGCTACATATATCGGCCGCATAGGAAGGCGCCTTCCAATCCGGACAGGCAGCGCCGCGCTATGACGTAATCGGCCGACGAATCTGGCCTTCAGAGGACGCAGCTGCTGGATTTGAACACAGCAACAGTTTTAACAATGATGCACTTTTGTTAGTAAATAAAAATACTAAAATAAAAATACAGTAGAGTTGTCACAATACTAAACTTTTCAACTCAATACCGATACTAAGGATAAAAACAACGACTCCAAAATTTATTTTTTCATGAATAAACAAAATACAATAAATAGATAAATAAATACAATAAACAATATTTTGAGGTTGTATGCTGTGCACAATATTAAGCAAGCTTGATCAAAAAAACTTATAAAATTAAAATTAAGTGTTCCTTCCTTGGCTATGCTTTACACACATAACAATGACACTAGCCAAACCAGTTATAAAATAATTCTCAGTAGCTGCACCTGTTACAGAAAAAAGCATTTTCCTCTAATCTGCGCATAAAATCAATGACTGTTTAGGTGCCACTGGTGGTAGCACTGTATCGATACTTTTCAAAATGAGTATTGTATCCGGATACAACTTTTCAGTATCAATACTTTTTTGAGTATCGATACTTTTGACAACCCTATTCAACAGATCTTAAGCTATCACCTAAGTAGCGCCTATTTGAAAATGCTGCATTGCTGAATATTAAAACTTCTCTGCTGTGCTCTGAACGTGAGAATATGATGATAGAAACATTGAGGGTATTACACAGAGCATTTTTAACATGATAGAAAAAGACATGCTAACTATAAACACTGTAGGTGGACAAGGTTTTGTTATTTAAAGCACTTAATAGAGCCAAGTTTTAACATTTCTCTGGAATCCACCAGAATTCACCCACTTAAAAGCTATGCTAATGGCACAAAGTCTCTTCCGAGACTGATGGCGGAATTAGGCAAAACCCAGAGAGCTTTAACACAGTTAGCTTTCACTTTATTGAAATGAAGTGGTACTGTAAATAGTGTGGGAGCATGTTAGAGTGAAATAACCTCTCTATATTTACATCTCTGTACATTGAAAATCATTAGGGTTTCACATTTATTCATATTTTTTATTAAGTAACCTACGGTTTCTGGTTTTTTATATCTTATAAGTAAATGTAATAATGTGTAAGATTTTTTTGTTTATTTGGTCAGTGTCTAATATAGATGGCACAATAAATTATTAAAATATAAGGATATACTATCTTTCCTTATTCAGGATATTGTAAAAAAAAAATACTTAGCCCTTTATGCTATGGAAAAATCCTCTTGATTCAAGGAAAATGGCTTCTAATCAGTTAATCCTCATATGACTAATAAGATCAAGTAAGAGTACGTGAATTAGTAGAGTAATCGAGATGACTCAACTGACCTGAGCAGTGGGAAAGAGAATTAATTAACTTAAAAATACGTAAAAAGCACCAATTTCCCCTGTCTGAAAACAGCTTTTCCAAGTTTTTAAAAAATGTACCTTTGGCAGTGGGGTGTATGTACTGTAAGAGAGTTTCCATTGAAAGCATCTAATCAAACTTCATACTGCTCAAGAGATCATTTAAAAAAGTCATAGCAGAATTCTTGACTCAAGGTTTAGTACTTCTGCTATTAACACATTTTTTCATTTGTCAGACACAAAATGTACGTTTTTTGTTACTCATTGGGGTATATAATGTGCCAGATCATGTGGATATCATCCCAGAAGAAAATTAGCCCTATAAACAACAGGGACATTAAGAATGTCAGTGGGTTTATTTTTACACAACTTTAAACACCAGTAATAATATCAAGAACGGAATGTGCTTTAATGCGTAAACGAATGCCACTGTTATGGATTTCAATTTAGATGTTTCATTTTGCCAAAATGTAAGCATTAACACCTTTAGCTTTTTACTATCAGTCATTATTATGATTAATAATATGTGTAAAATGGGTTTTTATGTAATTTACAGCAGGAAAATCACATCTTAAACATAAACACTGTTAAAACTTTGGGATGGGGTGCATAGTAGGAAGCATCCAGAACTCTGGCACATCAAAACAAAAAGTCAGAGGATTTCTTAAAAAATAAGGCCTCTATGCTCCATCCCTGTGGAATGGGACAAACCTAAGTCATGCTCATTTAGAAAAAATAAGCAGGGCCTAGAATCCCAGTATATCCAGTATAATAAAATAAAGCAAATATACTATTGTATAGCTGATTTGCACCTCTTAAAAAGAAACAAAATCTATATATTTAAAAGTTGTGAAAGTCCAAAGGAGAAAACTGTGCTTTTGTTAGAGATAAATAAAAACTATTCTTACTAGCATTCCTTTAACTGAAAATAAAATCTTAATATGAGGTTCAAATGTGCACAATGAAATATACAAATGCTAGAGACTGAAGAGTTCAATATGTGAAGACCCTCACAGTGATACTGGACTGTTATGTTGAAAACATTATGTCAAAAAGCCCCATAGCACAGCTGTTTTTTGAAGCAGACCAAGAAAAAAAAAAAACATGAACCTAACTTAATCTGTCAATGAAATATGATTTGCACTTTTAAAAGAGCAAAATAGTGATGCTTAAGCCTTTTTCTGGTTGTAAGAAAAATCTAGCCTCTTGTTGCAACTCCAGGCTATTTTGTGGACTTGGCTCTAATTCTAAGACCAAGACAGTTACTCAGAGGGTTTAGGGAATTTTAACACTGCAAAATATTGATTAAAAGTGGTGATAAAGTACATAATACCATACTGTAGCAATAAAATCCTTCGGAAAGCAATATGTTGTATTCTTTTGAATGTTACAGTAATAAGTCTACTGTGATCTAACCTGTGTCTGTGGCAGGTTAAGAAGAAATTACAAATATGTATTTCTGCAGCTATTTCACTAATCTAAAGTAATTTATTAGACTTTAATTAACGTTCCAAACGAAATTAGTTCTGACAGTTCAATCAAAAAGGAAGCCAAGCTTATATTATCCCTGTTGTTATTCATTACAGGAAAAATATCTTTCTGTCTGCCCTTTCGATTGACTAAAAAGAAAAATATTGAGATTATTAAAATTTTATCTGAGTGCAGGTATCATCCAGCCCACCCAAAATAGACAGCATTAAGTGCTATAGAGCTCCATAGCTATGATGTGAATACGTGGTCAGCTTGTTTTTCAGGATTATTCTACATATGAGCTGCCTCAGCCAAATTATAAATAATCCGTGCACAAAAAAAATGGGTGTTGCTCATTGTCAGCCTAAAACATGAATATTGAGGTCATGACCTAAAATAACCATAAATGCTGTGATATTTATCACTGATGCTCAGCGATTAGGGAGGAGATTTACACTACTTAGGTTAAAGGGCGTATGACAAGATATTCTAGAGCCAGAAAACATTAATTACAAATCATGTCTACCTTGTTATCGGCCAGTTAGATAAGCAGACACACAGACAAACAAAACAGACAAAGAGAATGAAATTGTATAGATTATGATAAAAATCCTCTCAGAAAATACACTGAGAATGTACTTGAACAAAAAATGCTATTATGGTAAGCCTAAATGTATCTGTTATGTTCCCTGCTGTTTTGCTGACTGAAGACACAGAGAAACAATTGTTTCTTACTCTTGTAACTTTCCACCGACGCAAAATCTAAACCTTGGCTAAATAGTCCACAGCATCCAGTGTGTGGGAGCAGTGCCTTGAAAAGTGCGCTTCATAATAAGCAGCTATCCTGTCGTGGGAAAATTCAATTTTATCCACGCGAGCTAGGAGGATGAGAAAAGTAATCTCCAGCCTCCAGTTTGAGGACTCTGAAAATGACACTTCTGGGACACAATAGGTGAAACCGGGGACAGGAGATGATAATCATTGCAATTACAGCCTCACTTGTTCAGCTGCAGCTCAGCCAAGGATAAAGGAGTAAGCTTCTTTCCTGGGATTCACTGCAAATGGTATTATGTGCAAAACTGAACATAAAAACAATCCTCAGCAGTACACATATGAAACTACTGTTAAGTTTAAGTTACAGACATCGTTTTGAACAACTCCCACACTAAATTGTGCAGATTGTATATATATAACCCTGCTTTCTGTGGTTTCAGTCATGGCAATGTGTGCTCCCTGTTAAACTGTAGTAGTTTTCGATAAGCTGCTTTGTTTGCCGGATCACAGAATGACAACAGACACTTCCTCTTTTGATCGAGAGCAGTGTTTCGCCACAAATATACTTGCAAAACCCTTCTGTGCCACAATAAGCATCTAAAGTTGATAAGCGTGAGATATATTTGTGCATTTCAGCACTGTTGCAGTCACTTTCTAAAATAAATAACATATCTGTTTAAGAACAAAGCTCACACTTGCAGTTGCATAGATACATATTTTACTGATACACCAATTTATTCAAATGATCTAAAGCAAAAGTTTTACAATACAAAGACTCGATTTATTTATTTATTGTTGCTAATGTAAAGTAACAAAGTTAAATGCCTATGCTGCATCTAAAGCCTAACACCTAACAAAAATATATAAACCAAATATCTGCTTTGACAAGTCAACTATAGAGCAGCTAACACATT
This sequence comes from Cyprinodon variegatus, assembly GCF_000732505.1. NCBI lineage: Eukaryota > Metazoa > Chordata > Actinopteri > Cyprinodontiformes > Cyprinodontidae > Cyprinodon > Cyprinodon variegatus. The sequence goes on from NW_015150886.1 coordinate 351,775, forward strand.
TTACCAAAGGAAGTGTTAATGTCAGCTGCTTACTGTAATGAGACTTTATTCAGATTAATCAGCTCTGACTGATGACTTGCTAGTTGTGTTATGTTATATGAAAAGCATACAGTAATGATCAAAATAACAAGAAAAAAGGCTATAAATATTTGCCACTATGTATACTGTAATACATCTTTACATGAGGTTGAGGTTTTGCTTGTTAACTACTAAAAACATCAAGAACCTCTAAATAATTCTTTATTTTTCTTTAAATAATATCAACTCAAAACTAAATCAAATTTTTTTTTATGTGAGACGTCTATTCTATTGAAAAACATATTCTATTCAAACTTAAAGAAAACCTCTTAGAATGCCTTTACAGTACGTTCTGTCAGATTACCAATATGCTAACCTTGTTATTTCACTGAGGATGCTGAAATATCTCCCCCAAGAAAAGTATCTTGCATCTTTTGTCTAAATATAGGATGAGAACTCCCTCCAGGGTATATTGTAACTGTCTCAATATTCTGAGGTAATTTGACAATTAACATCAGCTTTTAATAGGCCACTCAATCAAGAAAGAAGCTGATATGTAGGTTATTGTGAATCAGGTTATGGTCAATGGGCAAAATAATTCAAGCCTGTAATAAATGCTATTTAAATAATTGCTTTATGTGTTAGGCAGGAAAGTGACATTTTGTTCTTAAAGTTGTTAGAAGCAGAAACAAATTAGTTATGTTGCGATCGCTGCTGTTTTTTAGGGTGTTTTCTCAAGGTCTGACCTACTGTACCTGATTAGCTGCTGTAGATCAAATTGCTAAAAAGGTTATTGCTGGTTGTGGTATAAAAGTATCAGAAAAGTGCAAGACAGTTTGTTGCATGAGCTGTTGCAGTAAGAGTGTCAATACTAACTCTTGCTAACAACTGAAACGACAATAACATGACCATTAGGGCTGAAACAATGAATCAGATTAATCGTGATTTTGGCAAAGCAAGACATTTACAGCAGTAATTATTCTGAAATTGTACAAATATATGTAAATATTGTGCATATAAGATAAATAAAAACATTTTTGTCAGTCAATCTGCCCTATCCAGAACTCCTCAAGTGGAAAGTTTTATTTTCACTTGGTTTAATTGCGTAAAAAATCTTCTTTTTGCTTTCTGTTCATTAATCGATTAATCGAAAAAATAAGATGAATCACCTTAAATAATCGTTATTTGCAGCCCTAATGAGCACTACAACTTAATAGTAAAACAATAGAAAAGGATTACTTGGACAATGTTTTGCTGGCAAACCTTGGACATTGCTTTTCTCTTGGAAGTTACCTTGTCATGTCCAAACAATATATATGTTATTCTATATTATGTTCCAATTAAAGTGTTTAGCATTAATAATAATAACTGGAAGAAGAAATACGATTGTCAATGCAAAATGACAAAGCTGTGAAAAAATGTTACCCCCCTTACAGATTCCTTCAATTTATTTATTTATTTTTTTGTCACAGTTAAACATAATCCAAAATGTTACTTCAGAAATATATTATTTTTATGATTTCATTTTCTAGGGAAATAAACTGTCCACATCTGGCCCCTAAACTAAAAACTCTGTATAAACTTTGAAAAAAAAAAAGAAAAAAAAAACAATTCCCATTTAGAATTTCTAATACCTGTCAATAAGACCTTTAGAAGCTACAAGATATTTGTGGACCTGTCCTTCTTGCATATTTTATTTTATAAATTACAACAACACCAAAGGTTTTCCATAGAAGAGATCTTTGGAGGTACAGAATCTTTAAACAGATGCTGTCCACATTTTGACTTTTTTTTTATCTTTCTCATTTAGATTTTTTTCTTTAATTAAAGCTACAGTGTGTAATTTTCAGCGACATCTAACGTCCAGACTGCAGACC
>NW_015150886.1:354097-365845 GCF_000732505.1 Cyprinodon variegatus
GCCAGCGGGGTGACTAGAGCAGAGGAGGAAAGGCTTGAAGATCTCCAAAGGAGCCGGAGAGAAGTAACCGAGGTATATATCCAGAAAATTATTTTACAGAAAATGACTGAATCATTACCTGTGAAACGTCAGGGACATTGCTGAATAAGTATACTGGAGAGTAACAGCATCATCACACAGCATGTTATTGTAATGGGCAATCTCGCAATCGCTAGTTTGTTGGCTCTGCGCTGCCGCAGCGCAAAGATGTCTGCCTCCATGGCTGCGAGACCCGCTCCTATGTAATTATAAATAACAAATTCTAAGGCAACGCAAATATTAAGGTTAAGATGATAAATAAATAGTTATGTATAATATATTACATTTCTAAATGTATATCCCTGTAATTATTACACACTGTAGCTTTAAACCTTTTTGCTAAGTCTTGGTCATAAAATCTGTTTCAAGATTCTCATTTGGCATTGATGAATTCATGGTTCCATCATTAACTACCTTTACATGTGCAAAATTTCTTGGATGTTATTTAAATCTTTGTTGATTGAAAGTTCAAAATCTCTTTTTACATGGACACTAAATACAATGATCCGCTAATGACCTGTGCATACATGTACCAAGTTTTCGCTCAGATTAATTAATTTGAACATGCACAGAACTGCCTAGTTTTCAAGAAAGGCTTTACTAGTAAAGGAAGAAGCTGCCTGTTTTGTAAACAAACCCGTATTCCTCCACTCATCCTCATCTTTAGCTTCTATTTGTGACCGACCCTCACATTTGTTTTTCTTCGGTTATTCAATCTGTTGATGTTGTTTTTTTTTCTACTATGTATCTTTGTTGCATCATAATTTTGTTTTTAGTGGTCATTTAGTTAAACTAAGGGCACAGCTGTATTTTATGCTAATGCTCCTTTGCTTCATGGGCAGAGAAGAGGATGGCATGTTTATGCACACACACATTTAGAGCCACGTCCTCGACCAAGGAGAACCAGGGGCCAGTGAATGAAGGTTAGTAGAGGAAAAAAAAAATCATCCTGATGTTGATTTTACTCCAAAGATCCAAATAGGTTAGTGCATGGACGACAACCAGAATGGCAATCAGAAAAAAACACCTCCCACAATCTTTCTGATCTAACAGAATCAGATTAAGACCTTCAGTCTAGAATGTTTACATGAAACATTTTGATCTGATCAGGCCTTCAATTCAATTATTTGTGTCCATGTAAAACAGCCGATGACTGCAACTTGTCAGGAACCCAAAGTAGCAAAGCAGCCATGTTGGATTGTACGTAAAATGTATTTTTTTCTAAAAAATGCTGTGGTGGTTCAACAGTTGACACAACAGTAAACATACCTTAAAAAGTTAGACTTAAGTCTAATAATTCTTATAAATGTTTTCTCCCAAAACCTTTCTCCATCATACACATTTCGAATGCTGATGCAAGATGCCTTTTTTTTTGGCAAGCAGCGGTTTTTAATTTGAAAATTCTCCAATGCATCTACATTTTTCCCTGGTTCTTTTTGATATATAAATCTAAAAAAACTAAAAACTATTGACTGATTTAGTGTAGAAGTTGCTCTAAAATCCCTTGCCTCCTCACAGTAGTAGGAAGGAACAAAACCAATTTAAGTTTTCTCCGCTGCTGTTACCATAGCCTAATAAATGGCTTTTGTCTCTTATCTAGACTAATGGATAGCAGTGATTTATTATTTCCTTTTCTTGTGTTCAAAGAACTGCTTAAGATCTTGATATGATGTTTAGCTTTTAGAGATTAAAAAGTCTAATTCATATTTCTTTACAGGTTCCAAAAAAGCACTTATTGATGCTGCAGACAAGCAAAAGTATACCCAGTTGTCAAATGTGTTTTATCACAGTTAATAGATGATTAAATATGGTCTGGGGTGAAACTATTACTGTATATTAAGGTTTTTAGGCATTTCAGAATTCAAACAGTTGTTAAATGTGTTGGGTAATCTTAAGATGTTGAAATTTGTTTGGTGAGACAAAATATGGAAAATAGCTTTAAAAGCAGAAGTAATCTGCAGGGGAACATATTCATTGTAGCCTATATTGCTTTTCTCTGCTGACTTTAAGCTACAGTACCCACTATAATAAGAGAGGACTATGCCAGAGGCCTACACTGTAGTATATTCTCCTTTATTCTCCTATGTCATCAGCTGTCTTGCTATTATTTTAACAGGATCCACATATTTTTTATTCTTTTACGCTATGGTAACATTTAAAAAACAAATTACAATAGCTGGATGTGTGTATTGAGATCAACCTAATCTCATATTACAAGCTAGAGGTTAATGGGCGCATAGATTTGCTCCAGTAACCCATATTTACTACGGCCCATGTTGACGATGTATATGGATGAGAGCATAGATAGAATGACCAATCCTGCGTTACCTGAATGTTATTAACGCGTAGAGCGCATTTTAATCGTCAAGGAAATCATAAAGCAGCATAGCGTTAAATGAGTCGCCGTTTAAGCATAAAGCGCATAGTGAAAAGCCTGTGTTTTTGTCCGCATCTTACCGCGCAGCTTCACGCTGACCTCGTTGCTCACGCTGCAGCGGCTGATGCTGTCTGCTTCTGCTTGTTGTTGTTGTATCCGACGCCTCGCCTCGACTCTTGCTCTCTCGTCTTTGGAGAATAACGCTTTGCACATGAAGATGTCGATACGTCCGACCAGACCCGAGGAATGTGTTTAGATTCCCTTGGTGATCATGTTTCCAGCAGACCTCTCTAAGGATGCGCGTCTGCCTGCCAGAGCTGGGCCGAGTTATGGCAGAGCGCAGGATGGAGAGACCCTCCCCCGGGCGCAAAGCACCATCAGGTGGACGCTCAGCATCCTTTACATTCCTGTATCACTGGACGACAAAGGGCAAGTCTATGTAGAAAATAAAGCTCAATCTACAATACGCTCCCTCGTTTCTTGTGTTTTTTAACAGTTGATATTTTAGCCTGATGGTTGTTCAATATAAAGAAAGGTTTCAAGTTGTAACATTCCTGCAGCTATGCTCGGGGGGGTTGATGTGCGCGTTTTCATGTCACGTGATGCTGCAGACGTGCACAGCAAAAAACTAAAATCTAAATGAGTAATTTTAGATTAAATTAAGTGCATTTTTCATTGAATTGAAGAGGTAAGTGAGATACTATGCCAATGGAAAAAGACAATTTACATTTAAAATAGGAAAACACCATTGCATTGTCTTATTTTAAATGCATATTATCTAATTATCTTATTTTAGAAGTGAAAATGCTCCACTGGCAAATCATCTTATTTATCTGCTAAAATTAAGGGTAAATACACTCAACTTTAGAATTCTCTTACTTATTTCCAGATGTTTTTTGCAGTGTGTAGATAATAAAAAAAATTCCCCCTTCGACCATTATAAGCAACAACTGGTCCAAGATAGCCTTAAAGATGTAATGCTAAATGAGCATTCTGCTTTTACATTTAAAACATATAGACCAGATATAAGAATGAGAGGGCTATGCCTATTTCTGTACAAGAAAATCCACAGAAAGCCATGTCAACACATGGATAGTGTGCAAAGATCATTTTAAGGAGTTTCTGGATTTTCCTGTATTTGCTTTGTTTTTGGTTTTTTTTAAGATAGTCCAGCCCATATAAGATACTAAATCCCTTGAGTCTGAAGGGGATGGAAGGGTTTTAATCGATGCAAAACTATAGATAGAGATGCTTGAGATCTCTTTTTTCCAAAATAACTGTTTCAGTTTGAATATTTGATCAAACTTAAAAAAAAAAAGCAAAACCAACAAATTTTCAATGAATCTTATAATGAAAGAACAATATGTGTTGATCTTAACTGGTTATAGCTCAGAATATTCTTGTTTTCACACGATAAATGACAAAAAATGACTTCTTTCTTCTGTCTGGTAAGTTTCTTTGTCTTTAAGATACTTTATTGTTCTCTGATGCTATATCTACTAAGCCACATCTTTGCAGAGCAGTTGAGGTGAACTCTATGTACTAATTAGGTGACATCTGAGGGCAGTTTTGTCTAGGGCTATATTAAAAGGTTTCAAATAAGGACGCACCACACATGTGTACATTTGTTATTTTGCTTGCGCTTCACTATTATACAACACTTTGCATTGATATATGATACTTGGAAAAACCCAGTATGGTTTAAATTTGCAACATGCTAAAAGGTGTTGACACTGAAGGAATTTAACAAGGCCCCACTGTATGTGTACTAATTGCTTTTGTAGATAATGTTACTGTCACATTCCCTAAGCATTAACTGCTGCAAAGCAAGTGGCCTTTATGTGAAACTCTCAAATTTGATATTTCGATTCACATGAAAAACTCTTGGGCAATTTTGATAAAGGGCAAATGTAAAAAAAAAAAAAAAAAAACTACAACAAAAATAAAACTGTCCTGGGTTTTTAAGGCGATGTGGCCCTGAGGGCATGTTTAAGGTTGACAGAGATTGATAGAAATGTAGGGATGGTTTGTGACAGCTTGAAAATCCTAAACAAATATGCTCCAGAGCATGCAGCATGAAGTAATCCCCAATGACACGAAAACACAATTTATTATAAACATAAAGCTTTGCTGACCTCTTGTGGAAATTGTAATAGAAATAGATTCTTATCAGATGAAGCGTACTCCTCCTTCTGCAAAATAACTAGATATTAATGTCAATTATTCTCTACAGTATAGATATATATTGTGTCATGTATTGATCTGCTGTTCCAGAATGTCTTTTTTTAAATGAATATTAAAAACAAATAAATGGTTTAGAGATTCCATAGTTGAGTGATTTAATTGGAAACAGCTTGGTTGTTCTTATGTTCATTAACTTACAGAAGAAAATACCAAAGAGAACCAAACTATTTTAACTTCTCGTTTACTCTAAATTCTGTTTACATAGCTTAGTTGGAGTATTTTAATGCACTACTGTCTAACTTAAATAAGCATCTGTTTGCATCTTACAGCTAAGAGCAAAATTATAAATCCAGAGTGATATAATATAACTTGGAGAAGATTTGGTCCTCATGTTTATCAGTTCAGTCAGTAATTAGGAGTAGATCAGAAATAGTTACTAAAATATAGGAAATATTTCAACTCTAGAAAATGATGCACATGTTTGAATTTGTTGCGGTGGGAATATTTGCCCCTTTCACAAAAATTTTGTTAATGATTTTTGTCATACTTAAATGCTTTAGATAATGACACAAGATTGAACATCAGATGAAAATAACCAGAGTAAATACAAACAGTAGTTTTCAATTAGTGCTCTTATTTTATTAAGGGAAAACAATTCAAACCAGGCTGGCTCTACTTTATATGAGAAGGTAACTGCTTCACTTGTTTAAATGTAACATAATTAGTAGTTACATTTTACTGGCAGATCTGTGTATTAAAAACATAAACTAATTGTTCGTATTTCATTAACATCTTGTTTCAAAAGGCTTGTTACTGAATAGGTTTAACAGTGATGGTGACTCAAAAGGTGCTGCCCAATGAAGAACAACCTCCAAAATGTTTGCCTTCCAGTTCTTACCCGCAGACAACCCAAACACTTTGTGGAGAAGGTTTTTAAAGTAAGACAAGACAACGGTTAACCACAAATATAGGAACGATATTTAGAACCAAAGTTAAACTTTGAATTTTTAAAGCAATGTGAAAGTTGCACAATGCTTTGGGTCTGTTTCACTACTGTTGGTGCTGCTGCATTAAACAGCTGGAGAAATACCTCAAAATTATTCAACTTTAACTCATATTATTATCATTATGATTGTAACCTTGTGAAACGTACTTACTGTTAAAGTTTAACCATCCCAATTATATCAATTACCCATGAACACATTAAAACTAATAAGGTAAAATAAATGTTTTCCAACATTAAAATGCTTAAAGGCTAAGCCAGTGTTAGTGACTGCTTCAGTTTAAACTAGCCCAACCATGAAAGAAGTGAACTACTGTATCCTGCCAAAATTGAGATTGCAATGAGATTGTTGATGGTAGCTAAGGTGTAACACGACGAGGGACATTTTTACAAACAAAGTGCATGGATTTGAGGGTGTAAGGATTATTTTTTGTGTGGATAACAATTACGGTAAGTCCAGAAAAAAATGTAAACCTTTGTACATTTTCACTCTCAATCAATATTATTCTAGTTCTAGTTCGGACTAGAACTGAACATAACTTGAGAGGAATAATAAAAAAGGAATAAGTTAGCAAACACAAAAGAAACTAATATGAAAGTTGAAAGAAAAAAAACAAAAGATTTACTCATATAACAGAGTGAGTTATTTTTTCATGTTTGCATATTCAGGATACTGACACATCCGCTACAAAACATTTATTAAACCTTTTAGCATACCAATCAATATGATGGGATACAAGTTATTTATGTATTAGTAAATGGTAGTTATAGTTTTTACATGTTTACAGTTTTTTTTTATGAACAGCACAAATAAATTCTTTTGAAATGCTTTTAAATAAATGCAACCTATTTCAAAATACATTAAACACTTTTTTTTCCAGGCTTTGCTTCAATTTCTTTAAGTAGCCTCAGTAAATGGCTTGTCAAAAGGCATAACATGCAGTACATGTACTTCTTATCATCATGTAGAACATCCACAAGTGACACTGCATCATTGTCTGTTTTTCTATTAAGATATGCTCCTCCTGGATTGACTGTATTTAAGCCGTTTGCTTCTCAGATGGTCAGGTCAATAAAGAATGTGCTTATATTCAATTTGTCTTGTTGCTTCTGTTTTTGAACCAAAATTCCAGCACGATAAAAATATGCTTTTATTAATAATCTTTTTTGTTCAATACGTTATATTATCTCCGGAAAACCGAGGATCAGAAGTACATTTTAGTGATTTGTGACAGGTTGTTTGCAAAAAAAAAAAAAAAAAAGTAAAAACTATAAATGCAGCCAAAAATAATTTCTTACCAAAAAAAGTCAAAATTTTATGGCGAAATTGTTCATTTATTTATTTCATGTATTTGATTACTGACATGATTAGGATTGAAAATAATCATCAATGAATATAGACGCTGAATTATTCTGAAATTTAAAAAATCCATGCCTTTCTTATTCAATTCCTCTCCATCAGAACAGAAAGGCCAGCAGAACACCCCCCTTTATCTGGTTGTTAGACTCTTAAAATTTCGCCTGCAAGCCTCTCACACCCTCTGTCCAATCACCCACTCATAATGATTATCTGCAGCCTTTGACACCAACTCTACATCTTTAATCCCCTTCCTTCATCCTGGTGCCCCCCCTGCCTGCAATAAAGGTATGTGCAGAAGATATATGTCGGCTTTACCAGAGTTAAAAGGTCACGAAAGACACAATACCTTGCTTTAGAGGCTGTGCAGACCAATTGACACCTATCAGATTTTTGACAAGTCTCTAGAGCTGTCTAACGGTTCTTTACCGCTCCTAATGCAGCTCCGACGTTCTATTCCCTAAGAAACTCAGCATCCCAGGTTTCAGTAGCTACAGACCAGTCACCCTGATGTCTGTGGTCAAAAGGCTTTTGTGCACTGCATCTCGGCCTTTACCATCAGTCATCCTTTCTATCAATCCAGCTACCATTTACCTTAAGCACTCAGCTCCCTGGGCCACCCATTCCCTTTCAGTGGATAACTTCCTTCGTAATTCACTGGCAGTAACAGATGTCCAACATGAGTTTTAGTAACATTGGGGCAAACCCAGGGGAGTGTTTTTCTATATCTATTAAAATTACTGCGCCTTAGAGCCATATTCCACAGTGCAGTTTTCAATCTGTCTACTATTCAGCATTTTGTGATTTGGTTCAGCTACGAAGAGAGAAAAAAAAACTGACTGCAGAAACAATCAGATGAGGATCATTGCTGCTGAATTTTCCCCAGATTGTCTCTCTGATAAATGAGATAAACTCTGTATAGCCAGAGTACTCACTTTATGGGAAACAATGATACTTCTACTGTAACCTGTCTTCTCTGTCTTGAAACACATAAAAATGATAAATATATTTTTCATCAATAATTTAGGACAGACTCAATTTTTCAAGCCTTTACTTATAATGTTTGAGTAGAGTATCAATCAGACTGATAGGAAGCTTTTTCTTTTTTTTTTTTGAGGTTTGTAAAGCAGTAGTGGCTCAGTTTTTTGTACAGTGGGGTGACAGGAAGAGGGGTAGGAGAGAGGGGGTGAGCGTGAGGCAAATGACCACAGGCTGGATTTGAACCCAGGTCAGAAACATAGATGTACTATATGGTATTAGTAATTGTAGGGTATTCATCAGTTACCTGACCTTCCCTCCAAACTGCCACCTTAACAGTTAAGCTCACCTGTGCCAGTTACCTTATTCTTCCTTACCTGTGTCTAGATGCCTTTCCCCTTATTACCTGTGTTTTAACTTGCTGAACTGTTTCTGTATTTTTAGCGGTTCTCCTTGTCGTCGTGCTCGCACTTTCTTCATTCTTCATTCTTCAAGCCCCCACTGCCTCAAGCGAAGATATAGGGAGGGTATTGCTTTAGACTGTTTTTTTCTTATTATTTTCTTTGGTGAATCGTTGAAACACATTTTTCTGTTCAAAAGGTTCAAAAGCTAAAGTATCTAAGTCTTTTTTAACATATGTAAGCAGAAATTAATGTTCCTAACTTTGTGTGTGTGAGCACTCCCATGTCAAGATATTCATGTACCTCACAAGTGTGGTATGGCTATCTTATTCCATATGAAGCAGTATGTGTGGCCCTCAATTGTGTATGAAAAAATGCTAAGTAGATAAGTAGTGAAACTGACTGAATATAATTAGAGAATTAATAATGGAATTACTAAAAAAAAAGAAAAAAAAGAAAACGTTACTTAATTTAACTGAAATTATATTGAATCAACGTTAAAAGCTTTATCCTATTAGGAATACCTTTGACTGAAAAAATTTAGCAACTTTTTATATAGTAATCAAGTTCATTTTTATATTAAACTCTGATATAAAGCCTTATACTAATCTTATGGTACCTGTGGATAACACCATATGTCAGCTGAGGGCAGTGTTGTTCTTAAAATGCAGCTGTGGTCTTTGCACATGCTAAGCTATGCATATGCAGTGTTTTAGATTTATCCCATTTTCCATTCTGGTATCATTAGAATAATGTTTAAATATTTGTGTAAAAAGGAAAAATGTACAATTCTGCTCACATTCAGAGATTTTACCAGACAGCTTTTATTCTTTCTGCTTATTTGTTTATATTAACATTTTGTCTTTTAAAGTGACACAGCTCTGAGGCTTTCTATTAAGGTCATTTTTATGGTTTCAGAGGCACTATGCTGCAGGTACACTTACTTCCTCAAGGCTCAGAAGACCTTTTTGTTTTTCCTTTTTTTTCAACCTGCATGTCAAATAGATTTTTGTCCTAAAAACACCCTGAACTGACCTTCATCACTCCCTTACATCAGGGAGTTTTTCTCATCACAAGTTTTTGATTCTGACATCACAGTCGGTAGGATTTTCTTCTACATTTGAATTTCTATGTGCTCAAGCTTGCTTGATTAAAAATCCTGATTTAGTAATTATATCAATCCAACTTACCACATATGCTGTACAGTATACTTGATACATTGACGCTTTGGAAGTAAAATAGGGCACAATGAGTTGTTCACCAGACATTTTGTATTCTTCTGTCCCTTTCTGTTGGCCAGCACAAAAGGGAAGGTGGTGCTTTATCACAAAATGCTTTATCCCCTCATTAACCTTCACAGAGTGAGCATCAGGAAAGGTTTCAGGTGGAAAACGACAAAGGGTTTCAATATACAGCTGTGCAAGTGAGTACAAAGACAACCGGCTAGGACATCAGCCTTCCTCTGCCCTTCATTTCTTCTACTTTTTTTAGGGGTTATTCCTTAGCTGGGCTCCGACCCACAGCAACAACTGATAAGAAAATGATTATGGATTGTGGACTGGATCCAGCTCACATCCTCAGTTGGTTTGTGGACTGCAAAAAAGCCCTTTCCCTGACTTGAAATGGAAGCTCTAACAGCTTTTTGATCACTCTTTCAGTGCAGCATACATTAGTGTGTAAAGCTGCCTGAATTGCAGTCTGAAATCCATCGCCAGCACATTGTGTTTCTGAATGTGCCACATGATGTGAATTCTGGACATAGACGGAGTGTGAATGCTAGCTAAGGATCAAAGAACTCAGCACTATATCTGAAATGGATCAGTCTGGGCTGACATCCTACAAAAAAGGAAAGACACACACACGCTTATAGAATATGTACAAAGGCTGATTTAGACCACAGACATCAGCAGTCGGCTGTGACACTCCTCCTGCGAAGCATCTCTGTGCCCATGCAAATGAAAATGGCAGCAGCTGATCTGTCAGTGGGGACCAATCTGCCTCCTCATCAGGACTCTTCATTAAGCTTGAGCACTGTCTATTAACCCCATTCATTCCTCTCACCCTTTGCCACACATGACCTTGAGGTGAAACTGCATGCACTGTTTTCAAAGATCCTACGTTGCCATTGAAGAGCTGCTAGTACTGGGAAAACTTTAGATACTGGATTTCCTGCAAGAATAAGGGGTTCCGGAAGATTTGAGTTCCCAAAGATGTCTGTCACACTACAGCCAATCATAACCAGTAATTTAACTTAACCTCATGATACCCGTTGCATACCGTGAGCTGCTTCACCATCTAGCACAGAGTGTGATCAGCTCTCTCCCTCTTACAATAGCACTGCTTAAATGAACTGGATTTGCGTCGGTAATTTCACTTAGAGGGGGATCATCTAGATTCAGAAAAGCACCTGGTCCTTTATGTGCCTGTGGAATGCTGGCAAGAAGCATGATTACCGGCCTCATTTCTTCTCCATTGACAGTTGTGACCTTTCCAACTGGCACACCCTCTTACGGATATGACAGCTTTTCTTAGCTGGAAACTTGCTGTCATCCTCCAGATAATATGTAAAATAATTGCACTGTTGATTTTTGTCCAACTTAATAGAGCAAAGGTACTTTTTAAAATCAGATTAATCTTACTTCAAGCATATATTTGGAGAAATATTCTGGGCTGAATTTATAATAATTTGAGTGATTTAGTTCTGTTGGAAAGGTCACAATAGCAATGCTTTACAGTCATATAGTTTTGATTTTCTGTGGATTTTGTGTTGCCTAAATTAAAATAACATAAGTTTACCTTAAAATAAAGTCTGAAAATTAAATTGAGGGAAGACATACATTTGCAGACATACTATGAACCCCAAAATATTTGGTCATTCCCCAGGTATGTCTGAATTCAGGTGTTTCATTTCCATTTATGCATTGATATAATATTGATAATCTAGGCACAAAGCATGCTAAAAACATAGAGAAACATTTGGGAAAGGAGAGTTTTTTCTCAGCAACTCACAGAATTACATTGAAAAACTATGACAAAAAATGAGCAATGATAGAGCTGGTTATGCTGAAGCACATAGGACATGCAGGCCACCACGTTTTTGCAGAATCAAACACCTTACCAAACCAAACTTTATTTTAGCTTAAGATTGGCTCAGAAACTGCTCAGAATGCTCTACAAAATCGATCTGTTCTGAGAAGAGATTATTCACAGTTATTCGTCAATGCAAAGGTTAATTCTTGGCTTTGCAGTTCCAAGGAAAAATATACTTCCCTTAAAGGGATAGTTCGGTATTTTTGACATGAATCTGTATGACATCCCCATCACCAGCGGCATGCAATCACACTGACTTACCCCTGGCAGCGTCCTGTGA
>NW_015150886.1:366150-379388 GCF_000732505.1 Cyprinodon variegatus
ATCTTGAGAAAATTTATGGATTTTAGCAACTGTGACAGAACCTGTGCCCACTGCCACTCTGTTTATTTCAATCATTCAATTAATTAAATAATTAATTAATAATTCTATTTATTTATAAAGTTGTTTGTGCTTAGACTGTAGAGCAGGCATCTCAAAATCATTTAGTTGAGGGCCAGCGTCTGGCAAATCTTAGGTTTTTGAGCCTCAACACAGTCTTCTCCAGTATTAACTCCTCCTTTAATCCTACTAGTGAGGGAGTTAAGTCATTTGATTCAGCTGAGAGGAAGAAGGGGCATTGCTAAATGTTGCAGTGTATCGGCTCTTGAGAATCTGAGTTTGAGACCCCTGCTGTAGAGACTAAAAAGAATTGTTATCATAAGTATCAGTATAAATTAAGGTGCGTTTACACCAAAAGCATTTTGCCGACAGATTTACATTTTATTCCTATGTACAGGCAACCAATGCATTGCACAGCGTTGCAACAGACAAGTTTGCAGCAATGCCACTGGCAAAATTTGGCGATTTTAGTGACATGGAAGTGACGCAAAGCCTGCAATGAATGCAAACCGACAGTCGTTGTACTGGGAAATTCTGAAATTTTATTTCTTGTCATTTCGCAACAATCAATCAGGGACTAGTTGTGGCAGTTAAATGCGGTGAAGGGATGCAGCAGATACCAAGTCTTTTCGATCAATATGGAAGATGTTAAAGTAACGTTGACATAAGACTAAGTGTAGAATTCCCATAAGAGGTTTGTGGTTGTCTTTTAGAAAAGACATTGAAATGTAATCCATTAAAGGAATGGTAATTCATTCATCATTGGGGTGCATGCAGGAATTTGTCCTGCAACAAAAGGTTTGTCGGTTCAAGCCATGACTCCAGCTTTCAATATTGTTGTGTCTCTGGTAAGACACCCCACCTGCATTGCCTACTGAATGTGCTGTAAAGCACTTTGGTAAAATGTCCTGACTTGAAAAAGCGCTATATAAGTAAAGGCCATTTACCATCATTAGTCCTCCTCTTGTAGCTCCAGAGCACCGCAATCCGCCGCTGCCCCGCTCTCTGTCAGGGATTTTTTACCCTATCTCCCACTGCTCCTGTCTGAGATCCAGGGCGCAGAATCACCTGTAACTTTGAGGTTAAGTCATAAGGTTACTTATAAAAGAACTGCAACATTCCACTCTCTAGATTAAATCCTACATCAAAGAACCAAAAATGTCTGGTCAGATAAGAGTCATATTGATTTTTTTTTTCCTAACAACAGCTTTTAGCCTAGTAAGTTGTGGTATTTAGGGGGAGTTTCGCTGTAAAGCAGCATTCTAGACTAGTGGTCCCCAACCTTTTTACGGGTAAGAGTTACTTAATGGGTACTGCATCATAGGAAGGGCTGCCAATACTGACCTGTGAACTGGAGGGTTCTGTGTTCACCTAAGTTTCATGGACAATATAAAGATTTTTATTGTTTCTTTAAATTTAAAAATTTCATTTAGATCTTGATTAATTTAGATTAGAAATAAAAAAAAAAAAACTGAAATTTTAGAATTGTAAATATACAGTCATATATTTACCCTCACCGGCCACTTTATTAGGTACCCCATGCTAGTAACGGGTTGGACCCCCTTTTGCTTTCAGAACTGCCTCAATTCTTCGTGGCATAGATTCAACAAGGTGCTGGAAGCATTCCTCAGGGAGTTTGGTCCATATTGACATGATGGCATCACACAGTTGCCGCAGATTTGTCGGCTGCACATCCATGATGCGAATATCCCGTTCCACCACATCCCAAAGATGCTCTATTGGATTGAGATCTGGTGACTGTGGAGGCCATTTGAGTACAGTGAACTCATTGTCATGTTCAAGAAACAAGTCTGAGATGATTCCAGCTTTATGACATGGCGCATTATCCTGCTGAAAGTAGCCATCAGAAGTTGGGTACATTGTGGTCATAAAGGGATGGACATGGTCAGCAACAATACTCAGGTAGGCTGTGGCGTTGCAACGATGCTCAATTGGTACCAAGGGGCCCAAAGAGTGCCAAGAAAATATTCCCCACACCATGACACCACCACCACAAGCCTGAACCGTTGATACAAGGCAGGATGGATCCATGCTTTCATGTTGTAGACGCCAAATTCTGACCCTACCATCCGAATGTCGCAGCAGAAATCGAGACTCATCAGACCAGGCAACGTTTTTCCAATCTTCTATTGTCCAATTTCGATGAGCTTGTGCAAATTGTAGCCTCAGTTTCCTGTTCTTAGCTGAAAGGAGTGACACCCGGTGTGGTGTTCTGCTGCTGTAGCCCATCTGCCTCAAAGTTCGACGTACTGTGCGTTCAGAGATGCTCTTCTGCCCACCTTGGTTGTAACGGGTGGTTATTTGAGTCACTGTTGCCCTTCTATCAGCTCAAACCAGTCTGGCCATTCTCCTCTGACCTCTGGCATCAACAAGGCATTTCCGCCCACAGAACTGCTGCTCACTGGATGTTTTTTTCTTTTTCGGACCATTCTCTGTAAACCCTAGAGATGGTTGTGCGTGAAAATCCCAGTAGATCAGCAGTTTCTGAAATACTCAGACCAGCCCTTCTGGCACCAACAATCATGCCACGTTCAAAGTCACTCAAATCACCTTTCTTCCCCATACTGATGCTCGGTTTGAACTGCAGGAGATTGTCTTGACCATGTCTACATGCCTAAATGCACTGAGTTGCCGCCATGTGATTGGCTGCTTAGAAATTAAGTGTTAACAAGCAGTTGGACAGGTGTACCTAATAAAGTGGCCGGTGAGTGTATATTACTGTTTCTATGTATTTTTTTTACTATTTTTCAAGGCTGCACTTTAAAAAATTAAATTGTCTAGAGAGCTGTTCTTAACTAAATTTATTTTTGTTTACATGCTGATGAAGATTCTCAGTCATCCAGGTCATAGTCATTCCGTAAAAGTTTAAAAAACAATTCACTGGACTTGGTTTCCAAGGTTTGAAGACGTTTCGCTTCCTCTCCAGGAGGCTTTCTCAATTCAAATGTCTGGATCCGCAGTGAGTTTTTGTTTACACTTGTGTATACAAAATGACAAAATAAATCTGTCTAAGTCTAATATTGCCCTTTTAAAATCTCCATAAATGGAATAAATATTATATATGATTAATATGATGAAACACTTTATAAATTATTAAAAAAGTAGTTAACAGAATAAAATAAAATTTCAAACTGGTGAGCTGTGCTGTTTTCAGAAAACACTGAAGGTTCCCCATGTGCTCCTTGAGGGCGCCTTGGTTCTCACGGGCACCATGTTGGTGACCCGTGCTCTATACCCTCTCCAAGTGATTGAAGCTTATGCTTGGGTCAAAACTTGCATTGTATTATCGTAAAATAAGCTATATTTGGCAAATTAGTACATTTTTTAGTTGTTAAAGTTCGCACACCCTACTGTACAAGCAGCTGCATTACTAGTTAAACTTATTCTGATTAAGCATATTTTCCATGAAGAAAATGATGAAGAATGTGAAAAATGGCTAGAGGGATTGAGTATGAAGCGGATACACAACCACCGTGTCCATTTACACGCATGCTGCAAAAGCAAAGGCCCAATGAAATGTGTTCTCATTTCTCCATGACACAAGAGGGAAGAATTCAATCTGAGGAGGTTAGAGAGAGGGATTCATTGAGTGTTCAGAGACAGAGGGAGAAAAAGAATCCCAAAGGAATTCATTTTTAGTCACCCCTCTCTCTCTCTCTCTCTCTCTCTCTCTCTCTCTGTCTGGGAGCTATATGCTTTGTAATGCTATCTTTGTTTGTTGTGCACTGTCCAGGTAGGTCATATTTTTTAAGGCTGTTCTCTAATGTTACAGGCTTCAAATGTCCACAAATGCTCCACACAAAAATAGCAGAAAATCCACACATACATATACAGTGCAAAAATTTTATTGGTTAAATACAAGGACACTTGCAAATAGACCCCGATATTTACATCCACCGTCTTGCGTGTTTGGGATGTTATAGCCATGTACTGGTTGTACTGCTTGAAGGTTTAATCCAAGGGCCTTTAAAGCCTTTTTGTCAAGGGGGTTCTTTGTACATCATTGCTTTCCAATCTTGAGCCCATCTAGAGCCCGGTCTAAACTTAGGTCTGAGTAATGATGACTGGAGGCACAACAACCATCTGTAATGTGTCCGCTTCTCCCTTCAGGGAGCCAGAGAAGGATCTGCTGTCACTCTAGCAGGGGAAACATCTGTTCCCATTAAATAACAGGGGCCCTGCCTTGCAAGTTATCTCCACAGCACTCCATTTTACAGAGTCCTATGCCTGTCTACAAGGGGATAAAACATTGTTGGTTAAATGGTAACTGGGGAAGTAATGTGAATATTGCCCCTTTTCTATTGCCACTCAAATGCCTTGGGGCTTCTGAAAGCTCAGTTTATATTTCCATACACATTTACCAAGGTAACCTCACTTTTTATCAGTTTTATCCCTCAAAAAAGGTAGGACAACTGAAGATCCCAGGATTTGGTGAAGGGTAGGGTTGTGTACAACTGCACCACCAGCAGCAGAAGCAATCAATAGACCTAATCATATCAGAACCATCCTGTCTTCTTGACTATGTAGCAGAACCAAACTAACTCCACCTGATGTTTTCATACCTTTAGTTTGTTTAAATATATCTTTTTATGGGAAAGTAAATCTCAAATCTTCATCTGTGTGGTTTTATAAGAAATAGTTGTATCGCTGACTAAACGCAGCTGTATTTGGCCAGTCAGTCTGTGATTAACCTGTTCATTATAGTAACACAAACCCATCTGTAATCACAGCAAGTGAATATAAAGCATCAATGAGATAATAACTTCAAATGCCAGAATATAAAACTTTATATCTTTTGCCATAAAGTTTTGACAATTCTAGGTTAAGGTAATAATTAATAACTGTTTAATTTAAAGAAAAGTATTTTAATTGAGTAATCATCTGAAAGAGCACTTTCACTTTTCCATTCTTGGACTGGCTTTTTACGTAAACCTCAATTACATGCATGTAAAAATATACCCATTTTTTAAAATGTTTACTGTTGTACACTTACAGTGCTGCAAGAGGACAGAGCAGCTTGTGGGGATCACTTTTGAAGTCCTTAAATCATCAGCTCCATTATCTACCATTTCTACTTGATATTGATATTTGTTTATTATTAAAATGTTGAGATAATTCCTTGTAAATATGAAGTATAATTAATATTTTGAATAAAAGTATTTTCCTTTTAAGCAGCAGATATTTGAAATGTACCTCGTTATCATAATAATAAAAGAAAATAAATTTGATAAATGAATCATACAGTTATGAAGCACAGCTTTAATAAAAAGGTAAATGTCATATAGTTAAAGAACCAGATGTGGGTGCTTATTACTGCCACCTTCGGGGCTGAAGGTGTAATGTAGTTTCTCTAAGGTGAAATGTCCTGAGGCAATAAGAAAGCATGCTGACAAATTCCTATTACCGCAGGAAATACAAATCCCGGGGTTTTAAATCCATAAAAGGGGATTATGTCATATTTCTAGGGCAACTTGCAAGTAAAACATTTTACAGATGGTGCCATAGCCCTGACCTTTGTTGAGGACCTTAGTGGGTTGCCACTCCACTTATAACCCCACTCAAATTAAATGGAGGGCGTTTATGTATGTGATCACAGGTAATCACAAAGTTAATCCAAAACTGTAACCCTTATTATACACAGGAGTGATAACAATGGTAATGCTTTAAACTTCTTAATACCTTTGCCCTCAATCCATTTGCTTTGCATTTTGGTTTTCATCATGCACTTTTCCAAAGTATTAAGTAAACCTGTGATGACTTCATGAAAATGTATGTTAATAATCAGATTAGGTTAAGTAATTTTCCTTATTAGGATGAATTTACTTTGTAAATCAGTGTAAAGAAGGCTGCATTTCAGATTTTAATCCCTGACTATGTATTGCCTTTCAAAAATCCATGCAGGGACTTAAAAAATAAATAGTTTAAGTCCCTGCATGGATTAATAAAGTACAAACAAGAAACAGATGCAACAACAAAATATTTATAGTACAAATAAAAATAGGACAAAAAAATTGCATTTCTGGGGCAGCCCAAAGGAAAAGACTTCCTAGATTGTTTGGCTTATAAGATAGACTGTCTCACCAACACAGACATCCTTTACGTGAAGGGCAAAAATTTTCTCCATATGCTGCAGGACACTGTCACACATTTTTAATGACTCTGTGATCTCCCCTATAATATTTTACATAATAATTTGCTGGAAAGCGAAAACTCTGAAATAAAAAGGCAGAATATATTCACTTTAGCAGTGCAACAGTATATAAGTATATTATAAATAAATCTCGAAATGTATTCAAAGAATAAACATGCCTTGTGTGTATGTGGTCATTATTTGTAATGTTGTTGGGATATCAAAGGGCCAGCTTCCCAGGAATTTGCTTGTGATTAATATAATCACTAACATTACTTACAGGTCCTAATGGGAAGTAGCTACAGTAAGTGGTCCTAACAAGTATAAAAATACAAATATTTAAGGTTTACTACAAACATGCTAAATTGGAAGCTAACGCTCAGTTTTTTAAAGACGTTTCAACACCCATCCAGGAGTCTTTGCAAATCTGTTAGCTCAAACCACAACAAACTGTAGTTGGAGCTCTGATGTATTTATGCAGCATGGCGGTACATTCTCCTGCACACATTCCAAGTCAGATGCGAATCAAACGGCACACATTGCTTCTCCCCAGGCTTGCCTCAAACAGGACTCCTTGGTCCTGTGGCACCTGGTAGTTAGCCTGCATCTGCTAAGTTAACTTCTTGGATCAAACCTCAGCTAAACAAAAAGCCAGTTTCACCCTCTTCAAACCCACCCCTTCCTCACAAGGTCAGGACAACCATACAGAACAGTAGGCATCTCAAACCTTTTCTTTCATTCATCCAAACCACATCAGGCAACTCTTGTCTCCTCCTCAAATTCTCGAAGTCAAAAGTCCTCTCACTTTAAATTGAATCTCTCTTCTTTTGAAAACTCCAAAGCTCGTGTCCATAGTTGTCACAAATCATGTCAGAACCACCCGGTCCTCCTGACTATGGAGCCCAACCAAACTAAACCTGACTCCACCATTCAGACCGTGATCCAGCAACAAACTTCCATGTCTCAATGTGGACTTAACAGGTCCAGGATTAATGCAATTCTTGCAATGGTGTTTCCTCTCCCCAGTCAAATCTAGTTTTTGATTGCCAGCACAAACGTTCCAGGATTTTGTATCACTCCCTCTGGACCTAGTTACTTGTGAAATGGTAAGTGCAGAAGGTTTCTAGTTGAGTGTAGACTGATTTTTCATTGTTCCCTATATTAGTTCTGTTCACCATTACCCGTAGATCTGGGAAAACACTTCTAAAATGTTCTATATAGTTGGTCTTTTGAGATACAGAGCCTTAAAATGGGCCATGGCCATCATTAATAATTCTACAAGGTACTCATCAGGTTATTTGAACAAATGTTCTCTCCCATCAATATTGAAAATTCTACCAAAATGATTTAATGTCCAAAAAGGGAGGTCTGCAGCCAAGCTGGCCCACACACTATTGGTAGAGTCTGAATGGAATGATCTGGCCTTAAAAAGCGCTTTCCAACAACCCCTTAACAATCATCTAAAATTAATAACCCTGTCAGAAAATCCCTGAATCTTTGGATGACTTTGTGAATCTGACCATCAAGTTAGACAAGCAAATAAAAGAACAATCCTGCTCTAAAAATGCTACTTCCTCATGCTGGAGTAACTAGCATGCGCCAGTTACTCCAGTCGCTGGCGACCCAGTGGACCTTAAGTGGGGGTAATAATTCAGAATGCATAAAATTCCACCAGAAAATTTTTACCGGCAGGTGGAGCCATTGCGCGCAGCTCCAAGCGGACACCAAAAGGTCCATACTCCACACCTCTGGAACTGTTATAGCTAGAGGTCTAAAATTTGCTGCATTTGTGGCTGACATGATGTAGAACAAATATAATACAATAAAACCTGCTTTTTTCTCAAGAATGTCTTTATTACTGCTGTTCAAAAAAGACCAATAATTTCCGAGAATAAAAAAACAACAACTTTGAGTCATGTTTAAACTGATGCAGGTTGGTCTGTGTTCTAGTCACCCAATTTTAGACTGTTTGACTACAGGGTGTTAGCTTTCAAATAATGTATTGCACATGTAATTTGGGCTTACAGTTCCTAAGTTATTTGCTTTTCCATTTGGGTATGCAAAATAGGCGAGGATTACCCAAAATGAGGTGGATGTTAAGAGTTTCAGTATAATAGATATATTACATAGCCTTCCTACTCAGGGTATAGCACTACTCACAAAGATATTATTTTTTAAACAGAGAAAGCTCTGACAGAGTGAATTGGTTTGTCTTTTGTCTAAGAACACTGTATTGCTTCAATATGGCTGGAGCCAGTGATTTCTCATCATTTACAAATGATATATGTACGGTATAATGATATGTGATGATGTGGCAGGATGTGACCCTGTAGATCTGTGAAAGATAAATTTAACAGTCATTCAGTGCCTTTCACTGATGAAGGGTGCCCATCAAGCCTGTCCTATGTAACCTGAGCCATTCTCTGTTCTGAGTAATATTAAAGTCTGTTAACCTGACATTATGTTTTTATAAACATTTAATTTATATTTACTGCAAACTGTTATTCAAAGTGCTTGTTTTTAGTAATAAAGCTTACAGAGACATATGATAAACACTGGCCAATTTGAAAAAGTCCAGTTTTTTTATACGTCATGAATCAGAAAAGGTTTGCAGAATGTCTGTCAGCAAAAGCAAAAAAAAAAAAAAACAAACAAAAAAACACACTACATAGGGGATTTTTGAAGTATAGATCCATGTATAGATATAAAAAAATCTAAGAATAAATAAGTAAAATTCTAAGGATATCTTAACAGGAATAAACATGGAAAAAAACAGTGTTTGTAAATGTTAATAAAAGTAACTAGTTCTAGTTACTTCTCATACAAAATCCCTGACCTACTAACTCAGTTAATCTACACTTAAAATAATTTGTTACTAGTAACAATGTAATTACTTTCAATAGTTACTTTTCTTTAACAATCATGTCAATGAATTAGTGGCTCATCTCTCCTTTCAGGCTGTGTGCTGAACACCATCCCATAAACCACATCTGCCAGTTGGTGTCAAATTTGCCCCTATATCAGCCCACCCAGCCATTTGATGTCATGCATGCTTATCTCAGCTCCCTGCTTGTCCCTGCAGTATAAATAGCTCCCCGCAGCAGAGGGACTGCGCTTATGAAAAGTTCGATGGATTGATTGAGTTGTTATTCACCAGACATGTTACAGAGCTGAATCACCACAAAGTGGCACGTGTAACACTTGTGATAGAATTCCGTGTTCAATGATTAATTCTTAATGCAGCTGAAATGTATGCATCTACAAGAAGTTTTGCTTGATGTGAAGTGGACCAAAACAGGTTTTTTCTCTTGTGCTTCTTTTGTAATGTAAATCATCATCCTGTTCCTCTCCATATGGTGCAATTTTGTGGTATGTCCCACTGTTTGCTGCTAATGTAGCACATCTACGAAAATTCTTGAAGGTTTCCAATTATATTTAAAGTCAACATAAGTGTTAAGCAGAGATGGGAAGTAACGAAGTACAAATACTTCGTTACTGTACTCAAGTAGATTTTTCTGATATTTTTACTTTACTTTACTACTTATTTTTATGGCGACTTTTTACTTCTACTCCTTACATTTTTACACAAATATCTGTACTTTCTACTCCTTACATTTTAAAAAATTGGCTCGTTACTTTAGTTTTGAATCATTTCAATGGAGTTACCGTTATTATTTTTCACGTCATCAATACCAAATTCAATCTAATTGGATGGGAATCTACGTTGCATTTGACGCACCACTACAAGATGAATCGACAGATTCGGCGGTATTCATTGGCGGCAAATCATTGCAGCTTGGTGGCGGTGGCGTTAGCATAGTAGCATGGACGACGAGATGATTGAAAATGAACACAACGGAGATTTAGTCCTATTGGCAGACATCCATTTAAAATGTAGGCAACGGCATGAAAAAAGTGGTTTCTACTTTTACTTTTATACTTTAAGTAAATTTACAAGCCTGTACTTTGTTACTTTTACTTGAGTAAAGAAGTTTAATCAGTACTTCCACTTTTACCAGAGTATTTTTTAACACAAGTATCTGTACTTTTACTCAAGTACGGAAAGTGAGTACTTTTGCCATCTCTGGTGTTAAGTGTGAACTCATGTGAAATAATTAGCTATAAAACTGCATGAAAACACAGGCGCGGGGTAAATCTGTGTTGATGAGTAACAACAAGATAAACACTGGTTTAAAGATGCAAATTAGGCTTTAAATAGTTTTGCTGGTTGTTGCATACAGAAAAGTAAAAACAATACTCAGGGAAATTCAGGTTAAAAGACCAAGACATATCTGGAAAGTAAAATTAGCAGGAGGGAAGTGCAGGAATAAAAATACCAGTAGAGGGAGAACCCTGCAGAGTTTTTGTGATAAATTGAGGCAGAGATGACAGCGCTAAGAATAAAAAGGACTAAAACAGAAGGTCATGAGTAAAACAAAAGCATTACAAATGACATGTTTCCAATTGACAATCATAATGCAGAACACACACACCAAGTGTGCTGCAAGTCAGACAATCTGGAGAGTGGTGAGAAGTAAAAAAATAAATAAATAAATAAATAAAAAGAATGGAACTAAAGAAGAGTAGTCATAAAGCATTTGGGTTAACAGGATAAAGTCAAACTTTAGTATTTATAAATTTTATTCAGCACTTAACAAAAAATGCCCTTATTTTAAAGGAAAACAGAATCAACACATTTTTTGTGAAAGTAGAACAAAATCATGAACTTACATCTCTTACCAAAATCCTGACATGTCTAAGCTTTAATATGGTATGGGCAGTAAGAAAGATGATTCATAGGAACAGTGACCTTACTTAGTGTGAACAACCACACAAGGAGTTTTACAGTGTTGCATATTTGACATTAAAAGAAGTCTGCAAAGTTAGACTGAAGGAGCTGCAGGAAAGAGGATGATTAAACTCAGGAACAAGGTTTGGTTCAAACCCATCCTGGTCATGTTATAACATCATTCTAATTTGAAATGTAATTTGATTTTTTTTTTCTGTTTTGATTTCTATATCCTAGTTATTATACGTTTTAAGAATAACTAGACATTAAAATTTGGTTGATATTAGGGAAATACAGTTCTAATCGAAAGATGCATGTTCAAAATGTTAAAATAGATAATTAAGGTAGATTACTGGAATTTCCTCAAAGGTGGCAGGTAGCTTCAATACCTTTTTGCAAACACAACCTGGCTAAGATTCTACTCTTTACAGTAATACAAAGGAGACCCGACCAAGTATTAAATGCATATACTGTAGAGTATATGGATATGGTTTTTACCTAAATATCTTTATAAAAAGATATGCAGCATTGTCAACCTATTGACGATCTAGAGGCACTGAAAAAACTCCCCAGCTAGTTCAAATGGAACATTTAAACCACGGAATTCTAAATCCAATATGAAAAAGTATTTTTAAACCCTGTTTCTTGAGACATTGATATTTCTGGAGATTTAAATTTCATGATTTAAATGTTAAACTCCAAAGGGCTGCTTTTCTTTTTCAGTGACTTTCTAGGTCCTCCATATCACCCATTGTAATGCATCAACACAGTTCATACACCGTAGTCACATCCACCTTCTTTTGAGTAGCTATCATTTTAAAATGCTACTTTGTGTTTAGGAAATCAAAACTTACAATAGCACAGAAAAACTTCTAAAACATTATTTGTTACTCAAAACCAGCTGTGAAACTAATTGTAATCTGTAAAGTAAAAGTATTTACAAACCACCTAGGCTGAGAAATCTTTACGCTAATACTGCTTTTTTTCACTTTCCAGTGCTTATTTTATATCAGTAGAGATTTTTCAGAAATGTCAAGGTAAAACACAATGAATTTATATTATATATAAGTTAGGGTTAAACGTTTAATCATTGCTTTTGGAGTTTAACATGTGTGATAACTCCATACTAAAAAGTGTTGTTTTCTGATCCCCTTTTTGTCGCAATTGTGGAGATTCTTAGAACTGTCTGACAGTTTGATAAAAGTGCCGAAGCTCATTGTTATGCTTTTTAATACAATGACTGTGAGCTGTGATAAGCAGCTTTGTAATTGCAAGAGCCTGGAGTGTGACCACCGTCAGAAGTTTGCCTTTTTCTCTGCTGAACTGGTTTGCTTGCAGCATGGCTCACCTCACTTGTAATGAAATGCTTGCCCAGTCTACTCAAAACACAAACACCATACTAATTTCACCAATTAATTATCTTTTATCCATTCTTTATTAAATCTGTAATTCTTTGCTTAATTCAGATTGGTGGATGAAAAGGAAAGCAAAGTGCTCTATATTACTTAGGAGACATGCCTACAAATTTTCTCTTTGCATTGACAAGGCCATCCACAAAATCTAGTACGAAACATTTACCATTACAGTTCACTGTACAGATGCCTGCACAAAAAAAAATGAATTTTAAAAAATTTACATCCTAACCTTTACTTATCTCACAATTTTTCTCACACACTGCAAGGAAAGGGTTCTACCCAAACAATGTGCAGAGAGTAAGCAGAGAGAACCCTAAAGACAGATCTGTATTAGTGGAATGTAGAATACACTCGAGAGTACAGTAAACCATTTGTGTGTGTCTTTTTGCCAATATGGCTCTGGGAATAGATGTCCCAGACCTAGACGATAGCCTGTCAGTATCATTTTTAAAAGCATACCATTATGAGTGCTACCATAAGGTTCGGCTTGATACTTGTGCATGAAACTTTATCTAAAATTCTTTAGAAAGTAAAATCATATACAATGCACATAGAGACCGAAAGGGAGGAGAGACAGAGAGAGTGAATAGGAACTAAGGGTAAAGAGAGAGAGATAGGAAATAGTGTGTGAAAAGAGAGAAAATAAACCAAAATAGCAAAAATAGACAACACAGAAGATATAATTTAACTCCAAGAAGTCTGCTTCAACACCTGTATGAGATTAGAGGGACAGAAAACAGAGAACATAACAATAGCAAAAAGAAGACAACATACAAACAAAGTAAACATAAAAAAAGCTTCAAGAACAGCGGTTATCCCTTAGATA
>NW_015150886.1:379604-385016 GCF_000732505.1 Cyprinodon variegatus
TAACCCAGATAATTCAATTCAATTCAGTTTATTTATATAGCGCCATTCACAACACAAGTCATCTCAAGACACTTTACAGTTCAACCAGATCATACAGTCAAATAAGAGCCCCAGGGTCCAGGGGCACACAACCACCCCAATGGGGACCCAGTAGGACCAGTAGGCCCAGGTCCAACAGCCACCAGGAATCAGACAACATCCTCTAAAGTACCCAACTCCCCAACTAAAGAACAGTCAGCACGAAGAAGGCAGGCCCTGCTCATAGTTGGGGGCTAGGATGTACAGTAGGTGGGGCTCAAGAGGAAAACACCCAACATGGCAAGTAGACAGATAGAACTTCAAATTTATCCAGCCACATTCACAGAAATCTAACTTACAGACATGTACAAGCACTCAACGGAGACGGACAAAGGGAAAGACACTAAACATACTCTTACCGTCCTCTTACATACACTATCCTCCTGGGTCTGGGGGCCTGTTCCACCAAGGAGGATTGGCCCCCAGACCCAGGAGGAGATCCCGAGACCCCCAAGTGTGGGAACTGGGCAGGGAAAAAAAAGAAAGAAAGAAGAAAAGGAGGGGCCTGTACCGGGTGCCACCATAGGGAGGAGAGCAGCAGTGTAGCCCAGGACCAGCTCCAAACACCACCCAAACCCAGGAGGTACAAAAAAATGAATAAAGCAGCAAAATTATATTTTGGCAAATACTACCCATGTCTCACATCTCCACTCTTTATCTATTTACTTTGCTTTCTTTTTTTTTATATTTCATGCGGAAGTTAATTCAAATATTAATTTTTCAGTTATTTTCTTATCTACCTTTTTGTTTTTTAAGTATCATATTATCGCTGATCATTACCTGTATGAATAATATTGGTTATTAAATAAAAGTCCAGAAAATGCAACCCAAAGTCTGCACATGTAGTATTTTACTTGTAAACTCAACAATATCCACTTCCAGCCTCCAGGATGCTTCAGCATTCCACTACACACAAGAGTCATGACTGGATATTTCTCCTTCTCTAGCCATGCCACATTTAACATAACTTGAATCCCATTCCTTTCCTACTCTGATGTTTGGATTTAACTTCATCAAGCCATCTCCAGCACAAGTTGATGGTTTAATCACAGTTTCAAGTGTATTTAGTTAAATATAAGATATCTATTACAGAAACCTTAAAACTGATAAGGACATAATTGGGATTTGTAGCTCGTTTTAAGGTGTAAGAGACCCTGCTTTACTTTAGAAAGGAGTAATTGGTGTTGGATATTGATAATCAATATGTAATTATTCCTTCAATAGGGATCTAAATGAATATGCATAGGAAAAGGTGTAAGACCTCCATCTTTCTTTTGAGTCTTAACAAATCTGATAAAACACTGCCCTAGCCCCATTTCAATGTGTGAATAAATCAATGACAAAGTAGAAGATGAGACGATATCTTCTCTTCTCACCATGTCCTTCTCTAACTTTCTCTCTCTCTGCCAATAATAATACTGACCACCCCACAACTCATTTCTCATTCCCTGATACATTTTACAGTCAGTTTTTTATAAACAGAATATGTTTGTTGAATGACAAATACACTATAGAGCTGTTAGAGGCTTGTAATGTTTGTCTGGATGATATTTAAACATGGTGTGTTTGATAACCAACATGTCCTTTAAAACTATTGTACCCCCCAAAAAACATTTTTTTCAGGCATCATTACAGCCAAATAATTCATCTTAATAGAAAAAAATAACTAAATAAACTATAATAAACATATTCTGAATCAGAATAGCAGAGCTATGTATGGCTCCTAGTTTTCATCCAAATATATATATATTTTTTAAACTGCTGCATAGTAATTGTAAATTATGAAATCACCTTCACAATAAGCAGCTAATGCATTTCAGCCTTCGTGCTACATTGTGCAAATTAAGACATCCATCTTTCACCCACACATAAGCATGCAAAAAACATGTGCACACAACATTAGCATTCAAATATGGAATCTGTCTCTTTTTTGCCTTTTGCAACACAAGAGACCAGGGAACAAAGAGCACTGCTGTTCATTTCAATTATTATAATTGTTGTTTTTTTCCCTTAGATTGCTTGTTTTTTTATTATTTATGATAAACATTTCTGCCACCGCATTCCCTGCGTGGTGTTTGCATTTAATATATCTATATCTATATATATATATATATAGATAGATATATATATATATCTATCTATATATATATATATATATAGATAGATATATATATACACATCTGATGTTATTGGAACGTGCTTTGGCTTCACATAATACCCATCCAATACATGACTTGGTTTGCAAATGACCCAAATGCAGAGATGGATGCTGAGGTGGTTTCTTGCAGATTTAATGAGAGGTGGCAACGGAAGCATAAATCCAATCAATAACAGGCAGGGAACTGAGGAACCAAAACAGGGAGACACCTAGGAGAATATAAACAGGTGAAGGAGCACCAGGCAATTGCAGAGGAGGAGTATATATATATGGTTGACATAAAAATGAATGGAGTAATCAGCTAATGGGGAGCAGGTGTAGGCAGAAGCAGCTAGAAGGGAGCTTAAGGGAAATGAAAGGGACACTAGGGGGCAAAAAAAGAGTTTCCGGGGGAAAACAACAGAGCTTAACTGTAACTAAAAAATATCTTAAATGAAGATAAAGGGGAATAAAACTAATGACCACAAAATATAAAAATGAAAGATGACCAAGGGGAAACCTAGAGCATATGGGAGCTACTGGAGATAACTTAAGATATCTATGAAGCCATGGAAAACCATAAGGTAAAGATGACACGAAGAATAACTTAAACCAGATCAAGAAATCAAGAAATACCTAAAATGCTGAAAAGAGATAACTGAAACAAATAACAAGAAAGAATAAATATAAAAATTAAAAAATGATATAAATCTTTGCAATTCAGAATAACATTAATTAAAGCATAATTGAAAACATAATGTCCAGAAAGAGAGATCATGACATACGGGTTGAATGAGCAAGCTTTAACAGCAGAGGGGGAAACCGATACACGTCAGCGTCACTCAAGTTCAGCAGTTGTAAGTGATAAAGAACAGTAAACAGCAGGAGAGCATTTGAATCCCCATACCACTTAAATTGCCTTGTATAATTGAGAAAAGCTCATGGGGAAAATGTTTAGTCAGAATGTCAAAGGCACTCAAACCATAGCGCAAAAATGTTCTTCAAAAGTAATATAAAATTGAGGCCTTTATTAATTTGTTTATACACAACATGTCTAATATATTCAGTACATTGCCATTTTCCCTGCAGCAACAGACAGAACTTAAAAACAAAGGTCTATTTTAAAAGAAAACAAGTTCAGAGAGGCAGCGTGATGAACACTCTCACTGACATTTGCATGCCTTACTGCGCTCAACCCTCCCACTTGCATTCAGGGTCAGAAAATGAGGAGAGTCATTTGATAT
This sequence comes from Cyprinodon variegatus, assembly GCF_000732505.1. Lineage (NCBI taxonomy): Eukaryota > Metazoa > Chordata > Actinopteri > Cyprinodontiformes > Cyprinodontidae > Cyprinodon > Cyprinodon variegatus. Next base: position 383,064 of record NW_015150886.1, read on the forward strand.
TTTTGCAGGGCAGAGCTGAGATGAATTAATTAACCATCGTTTGGGTTTCACTTCAAAGGGAGATCCTTCTCTAAGGAATGTCTGCCTCTAGACTTTAGTAATGTATCTGTTTTACTTAGAGCCAAATATAAAGGTTGCATTTTAACTCCAATGATTATACTGAAGTTAGAGCAGTTTTTATGTAATCGTATCTGTTCATCAAATAAATTCCAGAAATGAATAAATTAAGTAAGTTCCAGTCATAATATGTCTGTGTCCTTTTTTTGTGCATGGTATTGACCTTAGTTATAATTCAACTACAGAGGCAAAGAGTAGAAATTTTTAGCTGTGTATTAAGTTTGTATAATTTGAATATATTCACGTGAATCATGTTTGTTCAATGATTGTTTATTGTACTGCAAAGCAACACTTGCTTATTTGTAATCCTGCATACAGTGGACACCACTCTTAACCCAATACATTTTAGTTGATGGAGTAGCGGCAGCCATTGACAGAAACTGAGCAGAAATCAATACAAACTCACTGCCAAATAACTGCTTCATTACTGCCCCATTGAGCTCTGTCACAAAACAGATAAGCAAAGTGCACAGCTGTGCATATGTAAATACTGTATATCTATTTATAAAGTAACACTTCCAAAGCATCCATATTCAAAAATACTGATGCTACAGCCATAAGTTTTGGTATATTTTAGTGGAATTTTATCTCACAGAAAAAATACAATGCAGTGCATTATTATGATGTGCATAGCAAAACACTTTGCTGTAGTTGAAATTACAAATGTGTTTAGGTATATCCATGACACCTTTGGCTATCTGGAGACAGATTTTGACTTTCCCATTTCTTTTTAAATTTAATTTTGACCTTGGTTAAACTCGATCTACAACAATATTCAACTCTTGCCATACATTATTAGTTAGATTTAGCTTTAAACTTAGAATTGTTCATTTGAGGGCATGAATATGCTTTCATTAAAAAGCAAACAATCAAAAACAAAAAAACCCAGAAAGCTTCTGGAAGTATAGGTTAAGGGTAATTTACTTGCTAGTGGATGAACCTCAGCTCCAAGGTCTAGTGTGTTGATACCTCAAACAGGTTTTCTTTGAGGATGGCTCTGTATTCAGGACACATCTATGCTTCCAACAATTCTGGCTGGCCTCTCTTCTCCTGCCAAAGATATGTGTGACTCTGCTTCACCCCTTTAGACATAATGTCTTTAGGGTGTTGTGCAGTTTTAATTGTTCTTCACACAAAAAAGGAAAACTAAGTAGCAGTATTTTTTGTCACACCAAACCAGAGCATGTTACATGTTGTGTTCAATTTTCCCTTTTTAGCAAACTGCAATATGGACTTCTCATGGTCCATATTGCTTCACAATATGTTCTTGATCCTTTTATCTAACGGTCAGGTTTGTTATTCTCCACTAGTAATTGTTCTGTTGACAAATCTCAACAGGGATTTCTGCTCCTCCTCCAAAGTTTCTACCTGTCTCTTAGCCGCTACTCTTTTTAATGCTCTCCCTTCCCTTAGTTTAGATGAAAGGCACAAAGCATTTTTGGATTTGTAGTTATGCTCTTCACCTTTTACATTCAGTTTACAAAGCTTTACATGTTGTACTAACTTTAACCTAACTTGCATCTTCTCCACAACTTTCTCCCTGACCTGAATAGTTTGGTCATTGGTCCTCATGATGCTGCTTGCTTACTAATTTTCTCAAAAAAACTCAAACAAACTAAAGATTAAATCATAAAAATCTGCCTATTGCTTTACATTTTTTTCATCACAAAATAAGATACATTTGTTTTTCTTAAAAATTCAAGAAAACTAATTTAAGAATAGTCAAGCAAACAACAATGCAATTGGACTTTCATTACTACGCAAATGTTTAAAGCTACAGTGTGTAATAATTACAGGGATATACAGTCAGAAATGTAATATATTATACATAACTAT
>NW_015150886.1:387216-388674 GCF_000732505.1 Cyprinodon variegatus
GTGATTGACCGCTTTGCAAAAATGAAAAATAAGAGGTAGACTTTAATGCTCAATAAATAAAAGAAAAACTTAGTTCAGGTTGAGTTAAATTTTCCCCTGAACTAAAACTCTGAAACCTAGGAATTAATGATTACTTCAGAATGTGTATAAGGAAACTTTTTATTTTTAAAGTTGGTAATGTCTTATTTTTTATAGATGCAATGTTGAAATTGTTCATGTTTGTTAAAACAAATATGCTCTTACACTCATTAATATCTCAACTGGTAATTTTGGTAGGAATTTATCAGGGTGGGGCAGTGTGCTTGTCTGTATTTGTGTATGAAGGAGGGGCATATGCGTAGGGGGCCAGTGCCCCAGTAAAGCTTTGTGCCTAGCAACACCCCTGGTATGGAACTCAAATAATCACAATAGAGTATGTTTTCAATTAAAGACAAATGCATTAGAATAATGGTAAGGCCTAAAATATATTTTAAACAGAAAGAACTTATAATCATAAAGCATCATCAGTTCAAATAAATAATAGTATTATTTTTTTTTTTTTACATAGTGTGTTTTTTTACCTGCTAATTGTGATGTAATGTAAAAAAAAAAAGCTACATTAAGCCTTCACTTGCAGACTTCTACATTATAACCATAATTTAGACCAGGGGTGTCAAACTGGTTCCAGAAATAGAATAGAACAGAATAGCACAACAGAATCCAGTCATCTCATCCAGTCATTATTTTCAGATTGGACTCACTTGATGAGATGACTGGAGTCTGGTGTGCTATTGCTTGGCTGGACAGAAAACCTGCAGCCACACGGCCCTTTTTGGAACCACTTTGACACCCCTGATTTAGACCAACAACAGAGCAAAGAGGTATTATTTGTTTCTATCCACTTAACTTGTCAACTTAAGTTGTCAATGATTCTTGTAATAATTGAAACCTTCAGAGCAGTGTAAACATACGATAAGAAAATTTTTCTCAATTCAATCAAGGTCATGGTATCTGCTTAGTTATTACAAAATAAAAAATATGGTGCTTTTTTAATTCGTTTTCTATTTAGTTCAATTTGTTGTTTTATTGTTCTTAACACTTTGTGTTAGATATTGTTAATGTGGTTCATTTATATTTGAAAATGTGGACAAGTGTTAGGAATCCAGTTTGTGTGGGTTGTGCTTTTGTTTGTCTTCCCTCCACCACCAGTCTGGTTCTCATAGGCATCCCAGAGGACTCTTAAGCTGCTGACTGCCACTACCTCGACGGCAGAGTGTTTGCCAGTTTTTGGAAGTCATCCTGCAAACTGGATGTTTTGGACCTTCTCCCCCCTGGAAGGATTCTCTGAGCACCAAACTGAGCTGAGGATTCAAGTTTGTGATTTGGATCTACTTTTCCCTCAAGGATTGTTTGTGCGTCTCTCTGAGCAGGGGATTAATCTCCACAAGAAACTGTTCAAGTATCGCAGGAAAACTAAGT
>NW_015150886.1:390119-401246 GCF_000732505.1 Cyprinodon variegatus
TCATTCACTGGAACAACCCACACTGACTGGATTCAACAAGAGACACCTTTTTCTGGAAACATGAGTCCTGTTGCCTGAATTCCCTTCTTCAAATCGAAGACACAGATTTTCCACGGAGCCTGAACTAACCGCAGAATCTTCCCCTTCACTTTTCAGTCCCGGTTCGACAGTGTTCAGAGCAGCACTGGATTCCTCTCAACCTACTCTCAATAAAACCTGTTAAAGTTTTCCTTGGTCTCTCTGTTTGGTCTTCTGCATGTGGGTCAGAGCTTTAGATAAAATCATCACAACGAGAAACAAGCTTTGGAGCACATAATACCTTTGTATGCGAACTTTATTAAAATAAAATAACCATATCAATCTAAGACTTGTGGTATCCTGAGAAGTTGATGGAGCATTTAAAACAAACAAAAAAAATAATCTACCATAAAATGCAACATTAAAGCTTTTCAGGCTCTCCAGTTTAAACATGAACAAATGTCTTTTATATGCTCTACACTACCCACCAGCGTACAGTATACCTAGCTGTCATGTTTTAAGTTAAAATGGGACCTCCAACTCAATAATACACTCATGATAAATGCCCAAGGGCTCTGGTGATGTACAACAAACAGATAAAATGAACAGGCAATACTCTGAGGTATTCTTTTCAGAGTTACTCAACCGCTGTATGTGGATGGGTCACCACAGAGAAAGTGAACAGCAATAAAGAAAGATAAGTGTGGGATTTGGATAAGTTACTCAGGATTACCCCATTGTATGAGCCATTTAAATAGAAACTCTAGTCCGCATGGCAGAGATTTCCAAGGCTGCTCAACATCCAAGACGATACTACAGATATTCAGTAATTTGCTGTCTTTTATTTGTGTCTTTTTATCTGGCTATTCAAATGTGGCTCAAGAAGTAGTAAGTAAGGGTTAATCCTGTAACCAGTGGTGGGTTTGGGAACACCCAATGGCCAACACCATATAACTCAGGTACCCTTAGGCAAGACACAATACCTGTCTGGCCTGCTGTGCTATTGTTGTTAAGAGTGCCATAAAGCACAGGTAGTGTGTCAGCCTTGCCTTTGTCAGTCCTCCGCATAGCAGCAGTTGCTACAAAGATGCTTACAACCATCACCATGTGCATGTGTGTGTAGTTACTAAATGCAGAGTAAAGCACTTTGGAGTAGGGCTGGACGGTATTACCTCATATCGATATAACTACAAATTAGGCAGTTTTACCTTTACAACGATAAAATACACAATAAATGCTGTAGCTCTCTGAAAAAAATTGCAGGTGCAGGAAATTTAACTGATCTGTTTTTCATTTATTTAAACTAAATATTACTCTTAATGAAACATAAAAGTCTTGTAAACATTCAGGTTTAGCATTCAACAATGTCTCATTGAACAGGGAAAAAATGTTACCGCTGTTACCACTAATATTTTTGTGCAAAGGTAGGGGTGCCTTTTGCACATCTTCTAAATAAACAGCCTGGTTGTGCTGCAGGTGGTGGAAGAGGTCAAAGTTTCTAGGCAAACTTTGCATTTCTCATTTTTGTTGCTCAACATCCTCTTTGTGGAACCCAAAATATTTCAAATTTTCAAATTTTTTTGGGGGGAAACTATTATAACAGGATTAACAGATATTGTTTCCTTTACGCTTTTTTAATCACTTCTTCACTGGTTTCATCCGCCATTCTCCTTCTTTGCGCTCTGTCTGAATGTATGGGTGGAGTCACATGATGACACACCTGCTGCCATGTCTTAAAGTGGCCTCGCACACAGGAAAAAAAATTGGTTTATTACTTTTAACGACATGGGAAAATTGTTGTCGGTTATCGAAATGAATGGTGCTAACAGTAGAAAACCATTTTATTGCCTAGGCCTACTTTACAAGTATAGGAACACTACCATTTACCATTAATATTTGGTCACTTACACTAGAGAAGGACTCCTAAACCTCAGCCTTTTCTTGACATTTCTTCGCAATTTTTCCACCTATGCCATTGTGATCTTTGATTGTTGACTGGTTCATATTAATTTAATTTAATGAAGAGGCACATTTGGTAGCCATGAGGCATGCTTTTGAGGCTCAGTTAAGGTGGTCTCTGCACACCCTTGCCCTAACCCTACCTGGCTAATATCTGATCTACCAAAATAGACAAAGTGTAGTTTCTCTAATTTAACACAGTTAGACTTATCAATATCTGTCACCCACTGTTTTCACTATATCCTTTTTCAGTGAGCACAACCCAAACTTCTTAATATATATATATATATATATATATATATATATATATATATATATTCTTTATTTATTGTAAAGGAAATACTAGATTATGGACATTGGGAACATGGAGGCTACTTTAATGTCTAGTTGGTTATAAAAAACATCAGGTTAGGAAAGATGTTTTGGATTCAACTGCACCTTTATTACCCTGATGATTTGTAAGTCAATACTTTTCCCAAGCATTTAACCATTACTCCTGCCTCAACATTCTCTCTCAGCTATAACATGAGCTTTATTGATTAGAAGACAACAGCTTGGATTGATTGTTGGGAGGATGTTGCTTTTGATCCACCACAGCAGCTTTTCATATGCTGATGCTGGCTTCTGCTAAAGTATTGTTAACACATACTGTCATTGTAAAAACAGAGAAAATATTATATTGGCTAAAAATTGAGCTCCAAGCCATTATTTTTCTGGAATTTTTTTTTACATTTTGGGGTGGATAATTTTCATTCTAAAGTTACAAACTGAAGCATTGATTCCTTTGCTCCAGTTAAAGTGAGTCTCTGGAAAGATGAAATCACCATGGAGAAATGTTCCAGCAGTGAGAAAAGAGGGAGTGCCGAAAAGCCGAACGAAGGTGGCAATAGAATGGACTGTCAGTCCACTATGAAATCTAAAAACAGAAACTTCACACATATAATTTACAACTTAAAGATGCAAGAGAATCTTTGTTCTCTGAGATTATCAACAAAAACATCAACAATGCTCTTGCCTTATTTGCCACAGTCGGCAGCTTAAAAAACTATCATAATGGCCAACGAAATCAACACTAATATGGTCTGCAATGACTGCAAAATTTTTCAGTTAAAAAAAAGATATTAGAAAAGCAGTTACAAAGTACAAAAGTTCAAAATAAACTGTTGAAATGCTCATCTTCCTGCTGTCTTCATGTTTTACCCACAGGTTTTAAGAAGTTCTTGCCTGTTTTAGAGTCTGATTTGATTCAAATTATAAACACATCAGAGCCACAGACCCATCTCAAACCTCACCTTCATCAGTAAGATTATTGAAAAAGTTCTGTTTAAACATTTAAATGCCTTCTTAACACTGACAAACTGTTTTGATGTCTTCCAGTCAGGTTTCTGTGCCAACCACAGTATAGAGACAGCCCTGATTAAGGTGTTCAATGATGTCCGTATACATTCAGACTCCCGAGGAACCACTGGGCTTTTATTATAAGACATCAGTACAGAGTTTTATACTAATGGTCAATATATTTCATTCAAGCATTTGAAAAAACGGGTCAGCCTTTCTGATACAACACTGGACTGGTTTAAATCCTACTTAAAGGACAGGGATTTCTATGTGTCAGTAGGGAGCTTTAACTCAAAAACCTGAAAAATCACATGTGGGGTTCCTCAAGGCTCCATTCTGGGCCCCTTACCTATATTCAACATCTACATACTCCCCTTGCCCCAGATTATAGCAAACAACAAGATCAGTTACCTTGACTTTTATTCTGCTTTTATTTGTCATCTATTTTATTATCTAATTCATGTAAAGCACTTTGAATTATCCATGAACTGAATTGTGATATACAAATTGTGTAAAATTGCCGTGCCCTGCCTTTTTTTGGGCCCTTCACCCACTTCAGGTAAAACACTCTGGTGAGGAGGGTTGATTTGAAACACCTGCCTAAATATTTTATGCCCTCTCTTCAGAAAGAAGAGAACTAATATCCAAGTGGGTCCTTGTCATGTACATCAGGTGAACTTTAAACATCTTATCCTAAAGAGATGAGTGATTAAATATTGATTAGAAATCCTCCAAGGGAAGTGGATGGCATCAAGGTAAGCTGAGCAGAATAAAACTCATTAATAAGTGCTGAATGTTTCCTTTAGTCATGAAAATAAAATCAAAGTAGTCATGTCAATTTTGATTGTGAATGATTATTGGTGTAAAACAACCACGAATTGGTTCTATGTCAATTCTTGAATGAAACATTGATTCTATTTTATCATGAAACCATCTGTAAAATTCACACTGCTGTTAACCAATTGGGTAGTTAGATTATAAAAACTCAATGTTACATGTATCATTAAGATCTATTATTTTGGCTTGTTTTGGTTAAAAACAACAGATTACTTTTCTAATGAATAGTTTGCTTTGACTTAGAGATTGAGGTACATGTGTGCAGCCTTTTATTCTTCCAACTAAAATGACTTTGAATTTTATGGCGATTTCAAGGTGGAGCAGATAAGTCAGTAAACTCATCTAGGTTTTATAGATTGCATATGTTGAATCACCAACATATCACCTGGAATTGATGGCTGAAATTTGAAATCATATTTTTAAAATGTCATAAATATTTATCATACTAGGTAAATGGGAAACAGCTTTCTATATATTTAGATTTAGTGAACAGCCAAAGGTAAACTAGTTAGGGTTTGATTGTAATACTTTGACAACTATGGAAACTTGCTTTAGTTTTTGTTAGGATTATTTTAACATTTAAAACTAAAATAAATATCTTCATGAGGAAACAATCCACTGAAAGCTGTTTCACAAAATTGAAAATGTAGCTCTATAGGAAACAGAGATTCTTTGTTCTTTACAGTTATTTTTTGTCATTATCAAACAGTATTCCTGCTGCAGGGCTTCCAACAAAGCTGTGGTGTGTATGGATCTATGCGGTAATATTCTATAAAAAACAAAAAAAGGTGAGCATCAGATGCATATCAGACAGGATTTAATACATAACATTGTGCAGATCGGGTTCCAAGCCTTATTTTGACGTAACATCAGCCCAACAGAAAAAAATATTCAGATATCCCGCGACTACAGAACGTCAATTACAGACATTGCCTTTTTCGTGTGCTTGTGTGCTGAGAAGGACCACTCTTTACTAGAACGCTGGTATCAGATAGCAGGAAGAAGAAGTACTTAAGAGGTTATAAAAGAGATTCATAAATCCCACCACAACCTCCCATTTCAAAATAGAATCAAATGAACTCAGTGGGCATATTGGTTTTAAAAGACAGTGACAGTACATAACCTTAGGCAGAATGCAAGGAGACTGAAATGATGGAGGCTACCACCGCGGTGGCTGTGCAGTGTCATAGCCAGAACGTTTTGATAGGTGTGAGCAGACAGGCACCAGATCCTCAGGGTCAATCTACACTGCACCAACAGGAAAATTAACAATCACTTCTCGCATATTTTCCAAAAAAGACTGACTAGATTTTATTTAATCCCTGAATAATAAATAAATGCACATATTGACACATCCATGCTGTCTTTATATACTACTTTTATCAATGATTGTTGTGTATAGTATTAATGTGTAAATATTCTAATGACTACTTTAAATAGAACATTATTTATCTTTTATTACATTGAAGAAATTTTAATTTGTGTTTAATTTAGTAAATACTTGTAATGCTACTATGATACCTCTGTCCATGCTCTGAATGGAGGAGATAGCTTGACAACATTCCACACCATTAATTTTTAAATGTTAGCATTAGTTGTGCAGACGTTACACAAAACCATATAGAAAACAGAAAAAATTAAAACTAGAAACATTCTAAAGCAAACTTTTTAATTGTTATGCTTCTATGGCAGTGCCTTGGAGCTCTTGGCCGAACTCACCTGCAGGCTTTGGCCGGCTTTGTTGACGGCCGACACAGGCAGATACCTGGATGCTACTGTATCTGCACAAAATTGCAGAATAAAAAATAAAAGAAAAAAATTGTTCGTAAAGGTATCTTTAGCATTTTATATTGTCTTTTTGTAGAAATAGTCCATAATTTTTTCAAACTTGGCCAAAACCTTAAATAAAGGCACAATAACTTATTTAGTTACAACTTATATTCCATTAGGTGAGATCTTATTACTTCTCTGTTGTTTAAGATTACACATTTTGATTTGATTGCACATTGTGTCATAATGTTTTCAAGTTTTTTTTTATAACAATGTTAACCCAAATGGAAACTTGAAATGTCTTCACAATGACACTTTGATATTTTTAGGTTTTGCTTTCAATTGCAAAGATTAACATTTATTCTTTTGTTTCCTTTAAAAGTTGTTATCCTGACATTTGAGTTTTGCTTTTGACTTTGCAGCTTATTGTTAATTCTGATTTTGCACCTATCACATTTGCACACCATTTAAGTTGTTTTGTATATAAATATTGTAATTCTATCCTTCAAACTCATAGTTATTCTTGAATAAATATATTTGTTTAGGAATATATTTATTCTTAAATGGGGCAAACTGGTACTCTCGCCTTGGGCACCAAAGAACCTGAAGCCACCTCAGTATACCTTTCTATATTTGATGATTTCACAAATAGAAAGCAGACATTTTAGGTCCTAAGTCACTGGTGTATTATATAGAGGAAATATGAGGTTTCAAGGTGAGGGGGTAAAATGACTTCTGAAGAAAATGTAAACAGAGCAAAATTAGCTTGTTGTCAGAGCTGAGAGAAGAGAGAACAAAAAGCAGAGGTTAGATTCATTTTGACAGACAGCATCGTGATGAGCAAGAGCAGCAGCGGCGCTGAGATCAAGATGCACCTGCTGCTTTCATAAGAGCTCTTCAACAAAATGTAAGTGCAGAAAAAGAAAAACTAAAGATACAGTAACGCATTTAAAATTATCCTAGTTTGGTATTTGATTAGAGGCCCTAATAATACTGTAGATTATCTCATTTTGTGTAACATTTTTAACATCACAATACAAGTGGCGTTTTTACCTGTACACTGGGATATAATGATGCATTGGGCTCATTTGTCAAATGCCATTCTTTTTAACTCTGGGATGAAATTTACCACAAAATATAACATATGTGTATTTTCTTTCCATTTGCAGCTTTGAAGTTACCAAATGGAGAAACTCCCATTTATTATATCAATACAGTATTTTAACATTAAATTAAAAAAAAATGCTATCCATCTATATCACTGCTGCAATATCTGCAGACAGTACAGAGAAAAAAAAATAAAGAGGCTTTTACAGGCCAAAGTCAGCACTGAAATAATATGTGACATGGACAATCAGGGCTCTTTCTCACAGTTATGTGACTTTAACAAAGCACTGTACTGCACAACTTTATAATGGGCACTCTGGGAGCATCACATAAGTGGGAAACTCACCAATTCTTCACGATAATCAAGAGCAAGCATTCCGTTTCAAACCCAGCTGGTATTATCTATCCATAACAGTCACGGCACAAATAAAAGAAAAATGACGATAGGGCACATGCTTAAGAGTTAAATGTTACATTAGCACTTCCATCAGTAAATTTTTTTCGCAGAAAGTAGATCAAACGGAGACAGGCAGCCATTTCTAATAATTTTCTTGCAGCTTTGACACGCCAGAGAAGATATGAGTATTCCTTTTAATGCAACTGTTACATTTAAACCTGAAATATGCACAGTTTGACTGCAGGACAGCAGCTTCTACGGAAAGTGCTAAGATTTCTACAGATCTCATGAGAATGTTTCTTCCATAGTGTCAAACACAGTAGAAGAGTCCCACAGGGGTCAATTATCTCCTATTGTTAAACCAATGCCTGCTCTTATACCATCTTTTGAAAGAAAGGATTTCTGTTAAAATGCTATGGCCCTTTAGTTTTAAAATATACTAAAATATTGCCAAGATTTTCAAAAATTGGAAAGACTTAGCTTGCTTAACTGTTGTTAAAAAAAGACTTTTAAAAAAACAAATGCAAAAATATTCCAGAGGAAAAGATCAATTCAAAGAAGCTAATAACGGACAATGTGAAAAGTATTTTATTTTTATGCAGTTACATGAGGTGGACTTTTTAACCCTTTATGACTGTGTAATTTCACAACAATGTAACTTGTTTACATGTGTACATGTTGGAATTGAAAAAACTGTGTATTCTGTATTCATTTCTTAATTAAAATGAAAGATATTTCATGTTTGCAATTACAATCATTAAAAAAAAAACATTTTTTTTTGTTTTAGTACGCTGATGGCGATGCTGCATCAGAGCTTTCTGAACAGGGGATGAAAATCTACTCAAAGTATCATATTGGCCCGAATATAGGTTTTTTCTGTTAAGAACGATGTGAAAATATGGGCTTGTCTTATAATCTTATATAGTCTAACCAATTTTACAGGCTGACAGTTGTCTGGGTTCGCTACATTAACGCAACAACAGAGGGCACCGTTTTTTTGTAAAGCCAGTGGCTGGGGTCATCTTTCCATCACTGCAGAAAAGAAGTGACAAGGATGCCACAAATGGAGAGTCGCTGCCCAGGATGGATTGGATCAAAAGTTCGACAAGTTTGCAGACATTTGAGGCAGAGTTATGATGCCAGTTTTAAAATAATGGCGGTTAAAGCAGCGGATGAATTAAACAACTGTCAGGCAGCAAAGAAATACAGAGTTACGGAGTGTAATGTCAGAAGATGTCACATTAAAAAAGTTCGGAAAAATGCGAACAGCATAAGAAAAGCTTATCAAACAATTCCAGAGCTGCAGGCTAAGTGTAGGAGTGACAGCGAGCGCTGTGAGGCAAGATGTCAATTAAATGTGTCATTACTGTTTTCTTTTAGTTTTTATGTTTAATTGCACAAATCTTTTAATGCAATATTATCATAATTTTTTTTTTTTTTTTAACAGTGTCCTGTCTGGAAATGTGGCAATAAGAATTATTGTCTTGATGCCAAAAAGAGCACAACAGATTTTACTTTCACAAGTATAGCAGTATGGCAATTGCCATATTGCTCCACTTGTTTCATGCATATTAATTGCTTTATTATAATTATGCAGGGAGTTTTACAGTTTATATGGACACTGCAATGTAAATAGAACAGAAGAGGAAAAACAAAAGAAGAAAAAGAAAAAAAGAGAAAAGATGGAAGAAAGAGGAGATAGAAAGGAGACAATGACATTGTTAGCACATCAATATAAAATATTTTCTTTTTTCTTAAACCAAGTCAATTTGGTTTACAATTATTCTGGTCAGTATGATAAATCTTTTTTTTACAGAAATCATCAACATGTTTCCATTAATTTGAATGTCTACTAACCAAAATAAACTGAAACACGTGTAGTTTAAACAGAAAAAAGGATGTAGGATTAGAGAGAAAAATTGAATAGGCAACTAAAAAAAAAAAAAACTATAAAGAAACGATAAACTACATAAAAATTTACCTTTCTTATTAGTGTGACCTCCGCAAAAACTATAGGAGAACACAGAAGACAAAATGAGGACCTGGAAAACACTACAAACCTTTCAGTTAATGGACTCTCAAGCTCCATGAATGATTACCAGCAATGGTGGAGAATACCATTACACATGCTCTCCATTTTCATTCTTCATCATGAAAAACTGGAGGAAAAAACTGTATAGCCTGAAAACAAATAGGAAAAAGTCGTTGATATTGCTTTAACAGCACATTTTCTACGGCCTTTAAAATTAAAGCTCTGCCACACTGAAATGATCCTGCTGTAATGGAATTCATTTACAATGTTTGCTCCTTGTGCAACATTGCCTTGTTGTCATGCCTCATGTTTTTTCCTCCTAAGGTTAATGCTTTCTGTGATAGCTGCTATATGCAGGCATTTATTACACAGCAGATAAAAGAATGTTGCAAGACTGATAGATTTCAGCAACATTTACACATAGCAGCCTTGAGTCAACAAAATCCTGGGGTTGAATCTGTCATGTTCTTGGCGCTGATGGTTCAGAGTTTCCTTTGCTCCTTGCTCCCCTGTCTAATTGGTTCTGCGGCTGATTAACGCCAATCATTTCCACCTGGTTCCTCTGCTATTTATGTTGTGTGCTTGCCTTCAATCAGCGCCAGGTTATTCAATCGTTTTGGTGAGACTAACTCTAGCTTTCTGAAGTCTGTTCTGTTTTTCTGATTTTGACCTTTTTCTGCCCTGTCGATACCGAGTTTTGCTTTGTCCCTGTCTGCTCTGTTAGTCTGATCAGTTGTGCACTGATTCCTCGATTCTACCGTCTTCTGACTCCGGCTTTGGATTTCCCCTCAAGGACACTGTTGCTGCTCGGCGTCGGCTGGCGCCTGCTCTTCTCTCCCTCTCTCCAGGAACTCTGGGGGCGGCGCCCGTCGCAAGCTGGGGATTAACCTCCCGTTTGGAATCAAAACTCTTCTCTGAGAATGGACTGAACTTTAAACAGGTCAGTGACTTTGCTCCAAGTCGTGATCAGCCTGACAATCCAGTCACTGACCTGAATCTCCTATCTCTGCAGAGATCCGCTCCGCAGCTGACGAGTAGCCCCCCACTACTGTTTGTTTTAATAAACGTTTTGAACTTTCCCACTGCTGGTCTTGCCTCAAATTCTGAGTTCAATGTTCTGAGATCATTACAGAATCTTAATAGGCTCTTCTTGGATGGAAATTGCTTTTTCTCCCTATGCTTGTGTAGATTTTTGCAGGGTACTCTTCCATAGTCCAAAAACCTGACACCTAAATCACTGGCCCTAAATAACTAATCGGTAAATACATAATTGGTTTTACTGTTTTATATCTGTGTTAAAGCATGACAGACTAGTTAATGCGTCAAGGGTGTTCTCCACAACTCTCCTAAACAGATATGAAAGTTGGGCAAAGTGCCTCACTTCACGCATGGATGGATGGATGGATGGATGGATAGATGGACGGACGGACGGACGGACGGACGGACGGATGGACGGACGGACGGACGGACGGATGGATGGGATGAACCTTATTACAAATTATTTTGGATTATTCACGTCATTTTAAAATGGATAACCTTCTTTATTTCCACTATAAAATTAGAGAGCAAAGTCACAACCACTAGAGATAGACAGATTAAAGTTTCAGTCTACCCAACCTTAAGAAAAAAACTCAGCAAGAGACCTACTGTAAATAGTTAATACTGCCTT